>NW_026067914.1:4302310-4336403 GCF_014885135.2 Alexandromys fortis | reverse complement strand
CTTCTTCCTCTTCTTCCTCTTCTTCCTCTTCTTCCTCTTCTTCCTCTTCTTCCTCTTCTCCTTTTGGTTTTTAGAGACAGGGTTCCTCTGGGTAACAGTCCTGGCTACCCTGAAACTCACTCTGTAGACCAGGTTGGCCTTGAACTCACAGAGATCCGCCTGCCTCTGCCTCCCGAGTGCTGGGATTAAAGGTGAGCGCCACCACCTCCCAGCCATCCCAGTCTTCTCGAATAAGATTCTTAATTCTGAACCAATCCCCAACATCAAAACAGCAAGTTGACTCTTCAATTGCCCACACGTGGCCAGTGGCTACAACGCTGGAGAAGGCAAATACTATCCAGGATGCAGCCATCGTGTCAGAAAGTCTTATTTGTCGAGTTCTCTCTGAACGTGTGGATGGAGGAGAGCTGGGATTTGGTGGTGAAATGCTACAAGAGCAATACGGCCGCAGAAGAGAAGTTGCAGCGGACGGTGGACATTACAGAGCAGCCAGAAGGGAACTCAGGTGGAGAAATCCCTGCAGATAATCTGTGAACACTGGACCAAACTTCAGGGAAAGAAAGATGAAGAGTGATAAAGTTAGAATATGATGGAAGAAACAGAGACTCTCTTTACAAACCAGAAACACACGCGACACTTGACTACGCATGCCAGAGGGAGAAATGACCTATCAGGAGAAAGCTATGGAAGAGTTCATGGCATTACTAATGAAAACTAAAGAGGTCACTGAGTAGCTGGAGGTTGGGAGGAGAAGATTAGTGGTTAGAATGAACCCCAGGAGAGACACGGCAAGGGTTGGAGGAATCTATGAGAATAGAAATACTGACAATGTGGGCCCAATAGGGAGCAAGGCAGGCAAGGGCATAGAGTTCCAAGGCCACTGTTTCGCTATGTCTTCCTTTAATTGTTTCCTAGTACTATGTTGTGTTGGGAGCAGTGAGACTCCAGATCCTGAGAATTTCTTGTAATCCCCTGATCTGAGTGCCTACAGCTGCTCTGAGCACAAGACCTTCAGGAGTTCCTGATGGCAGGAGAGTGGTTTCTGGTGGGTTTGGCTGGGGCGTGGCTATCTCTATATAATCTGCCCCTGAACACAATAAAGGGGGCATTCTTGGGGAATTCAAGGATGACCTGTGTCGCTGTCTCTCTGTCTGTGTGTGTCTGTGTATTTTAACCTTCCGCCCCCTTGCCCAAAGCTCGGTAACTGGGTTCAAGCACACAGAGTGCAGACATGGGGGCACGGTGCGTGGCATTTGGAGGTCTCCATTGAGATATTGGGAACTGGCAATGCTGTGAAATTCATTTATCTTTATTCCCTAAAATTATGAAACTTGATAAATTTCGGAGTCAGGATTGGGGTGAGTCCTAGCTCCGTTGCCATGCACCGGCTGTCCGTCTTGCCTAACTTCCCTAAGCGTCCAAGTTCATCCTCAGCTACAGGACCGCAGGGTGTAATAGCTGCTTCGGAGTCCTAATGTGAAGACCGAGTGAAGTGATTTTAACTGTGCCTGGCAGGGGGGAATAGAGACTCCACAGGTGTTGGGTCTCTCCCTTTCCCGTAGGCAGTAGAGCCGTCTGCTCGGTTTAGCTCCCATTCAGCTCCGACTGTTGCATGCATATGTTGGGTTCTCCGGTGACAGAGGAGTGTGGATGTGTCACAGCTCGAGCTGAGCATAGCAGTGTTGCAGCTGGAGTGAAAACCACAATCGTTTGGGAGGCCGCCATTCCCACTTCTTAGGCTGAGGATAAACATTTGCCAGTTGATTCTACAGTAACGGTTTGGAAACGGCAGGCAGTAACCACTCAGGACCCTGCGTGGGGGAGTAATGGCGGATCTTTTCTGTTTACACTCGCTGGTCAGCTGTGTAAACCACATCCATAGGAGGCCTCGCTTCCTGCACTTGACACTTTTACAATTTAACCACATATGTGTTAGGTTTATGGAGTTATCTTCCTATCACACATCATCTGTTGCCTTTTCGTTCGTCTTAGCTCCCCAGCCAATGTAGAATTTTCTTGAAAGCAAGAGGTGGGTAAGTGTCTATATACTCACACAGTATTAAGAAAAGTCTTACGCTAGTTGCAAGAGGAGGAAAGAATTTGTTTCTGTGTATCGGAAATCTAAAGTTTACCCAGAAAAATGGTCAGATCAGGCAACATGCAAAGTCCCTCACAGTCTACTGTTCCGTGTCAGATGGTGACATTACAACATTTAGTGGCCTTCCTTTGCATCGGTCTCAAGACTGCACTCTGGGGCTGGAGAGAAGGCTCAGTCGGTAACACGCTTGCCTTGCACGCACAGAATCGGAGTTTGCTCCCCAGAACCAACACAAAGCACTGGGCACAAAGGTGCATACATGCTAGGCTAGTGGTGGGGAAGTGGAGGCAGGTTGATCCCTAGTACTTACAGCCTAGTTATATTTTATTATGGGCTATCATTAGCCCCCTAAGTGGCATTCCTTGCCCACCTGTGTTTCAGACTGAACACCTGTGACTAACAGATAAAAAGCTTTTGTAGCATCTTAATTTAACCAAACCTTAGTTTCTACCTACTAGAAGGCCAAGAGTCATCAGATAGCATCTGAGAGAGACCCATAACTGAATTTTCTCTGCCTTGCTATAACTGCCAATATACCTGAAAATATTTTTTCAAGATTTCTTAATTAATGATTGTTTTGTTAGTGTAAAAATTCCGTGAAACTGCTTCCATACTGGAGCAAGGAATTATGGGTAGCCTAAATCTGGTCCATGGTCACTCATATTTGACTCCAGACTAATATCTCTCAGACCCATCTAAGTTGGGGGTTGTGGTTTTACATCAACACAACAAATGACATTACAGGTTCCAAGGTTTAAAACTTGGTGTCCTAGAGAACTATAATTCAGCCCACTACAGCAAGTTTCAAAATACACTGAAGTTTTTCGTTTTACAATTCTCTCTCTCTCTCTCTCTCTCTCTCTCTCTCTCTCTCTCTCTCTCTCACACACACACACACACACACACACACACACATATAGAAGTGCTGGCCACACCTTATTTATGGTGACAAAACTAAGAGGGAAAAATTCTGACAATTCTCTGTTCTCTAAAAGCCCCTGAAAGCTTTTCTCCAAGAGACTTTATCTGCTTCCCTTTAAGGTCATCTTGGAAGATGTGGGATGCTCTCAGGTATATGAACTGGCTGGGTAAATCCTGTGCCTTAAGATACTGCTTCTCATTTTCCCATGGGCAAGGGTCACCTGAGTCCCAGTCTGCCTGCCCGTTCTGTCCTGTTGCATCAGGGATTCCAACCTCCTTAGCAGGGGAACTGACGAAAGCCGCACAAGGGCTGATGCAAGGTCAGGCTCCCGGGGCTTCCGTGCCTGAGCAAGTTGGCTCCGTGTCCCTGTGTGACAACTGGGCTGCCTGACTGGAACATTCACCAGTCCCCAGAGCCCTGGCTTTGCATGCAGCCGTCAGAGCTTTCTTTACCAGTGAAGCAGAGCTCTGGAGAATCCTATGTACAAAGCGCAGGGAAAAACCAAGGTGAGAGGCAGACCAGGAGGGAGGAAAAGACGCCATTCCCAAACTTTGTTGGTGGCGTCTTCTCCAGATTCAGTTGTTTCCAACCAAAGGCTGGGTCTGCCGAACACAGCCTAGAGGGTCTCCTCTGGGGAATTCAGAGCAAAGCCATAGTAGTTTTGCTTTCTCGGCTGATCGGGCATTGAAAAGGATGACTAATATCAAACCTACCGGGAGAAGCGGAGTTCACAGCTCAGCGCCTCCTCGCCTCCCGCGTTCTTACTCACCGGTATCTGTTTTACTGCAGGGAAGGAATGGGCTTACATTTCAATGAGAAACAACTGCTTCCAGAACTTTCATTTGCCACCAGTAATTGTCACTCAAGGACAGAAAATTCAAAACAATACTGAAACATAACCCCAATTCCCCGTAGCCTGCTACTTTTAATTTTCCCAGTGGCCAGCATCCTGTTTACCAATATATTTTAAGTCAAGCTTGAAAACATTAAGAAGACCAATAATTTTATTATTTGCAGTGCTGACAAAAGACATAAGGGGGGCAATTAAACACCATGCCAGACTGGTCTCATTACACAAATCAGGCCATACTCTGGGAAGGCTGACGGAGTCAGGGTGTCCACGAAGCACCTGGCAAGTGGAACCGTCTTGATAAATAGTAGCTGGTGCTATTATTAACCCAACAGCGGGGCCCACATGGAAACTCCATGCAGAATTAGGAAAAGGAGAATAAGAAGCAGACATGCACAGCAAGTGGGGGGAGAGAGGTGGCAAGTAAGAGACCAACATGGGGGGGTGCCCAAGCTCCCCCAGTATACACGAACACCCAGGATGCTCCATCCAGAATGTATACTTTTATCTGACTTTTAGATGCCACCAATTGAGGTCAAAATAGTCAAATTCGTGTCAGAAAACATAGTCTCTGGCTGGAAATGCAATTAGCCCTGTTTATTCTCTTCTCTTAATAAAAACGAAAGCCCCAGGTGGCAATTTTCTTTCACCTACTCGCCCCTGAGACTCAGTCCTGGTGCTGTGGTTTCGTGGGTCATTTACCTATCTGTAATATTTGGAAAGTGAGGTTGATCAGGTAAAGCTTCTCCCTTCTCACCAGGCAACATGGGGCCTCTTGATCTCCATACTGAAGGGGGTGACATCTAAGACAACCCCCCTCTGGCCTGTTGGTGTGCTGGAGTGAAGTAAGTAGCTGGTGCTTGTGTCCACTTCTTCTCTGGGGGTGGGGCTGGGTATTAACCATCGATGTCCGAGAACTCATGATGGCGTGTGTGGGTCCAGGAGGATTTGAAGAGTTTCTCAGCAAAAGTATATACCCTATTATCACTACCTAGCATGTAGGTAATGATAAAGAACTACAACATATAAAAATAGAAAGTCAAGGGGCTGGAGAGATGGCTCAGAGGTTAAAGAGCATTGCCTGTTCTTCCAAAGGTCCTGAGTTCAATTCCCAGCAACCACATGGTGGCTCACAACCATCTGTAATGGGGTCTGGTGCCCTCTTCTGGCGTGCAGGCATACACACAGACAGAATATTGTATACATAATAAATAAATAAATAAATAAATAAATATTTAAAAAAAATAGAAAGTCAAGACTGAAGAAAACCCATACACTGCAAGTGTGTTTCAATCTAAGTAGAGAAAGACATTTCTAGACAGCCAGCATGCCCATCTAGGAACTGAACCCAAGAGATTCACCTCAGCCCGGAAAGCAAGAGACAGCAAGAGCCACCAGCATCGCCAGAACGTAGCAAGTATGCCCACACACCAGGACCAGGATGGAAGGCCTGGAATATGCATCAGGATGACCAGTGTGGCGTAGGGCTAGTCTGCTCCTGTCCTTGCAGAATAACCCACCCTTCCTCCTCCTGCCATGTGGCTCCAGACACATATTGGGGACTAATCCATAACAATTTAGTGTGCGGATAGAGATGCTGGTGGAGGGTGGGTCCAGATGCTTTTGACATCAGGTGAGCAAAAGAATAAAATGAACCATTGTAGGCGACTGGTGGGCAAAGCCAGGGATTTCCTGGAGAAGCACTCAGCTTCGGACAGGTCAGCAATGAAGGACGAACTTCCTGGCGTCCTTAACAGGGGTCGTAACTCTAACACTCCTGCCACAGAAAATGCTCAATCATGTGTTCCCAGTCATGCATCAAGGTAAAGAGCAAAACCAAAAAGTCTCGGAAATGCCCTCCTGAGTAATAGCTTCCCAGGGAACCTGTCTGGGTGGATTAGCTGTGCAACAGTGCCCAGGGGAGCTAGGGGAGTTAGCCTGCAGCAGAGAACAGCCAGCTGTGGAGTGAGGAGTTTGCGAGGACAGCTGCCGAAACTGCTAACGAAAACTCATTTTCAAACGGTTAACCTATGTGTGGTGGTGCAAAGCTGGTATCCTAGTCCTGGAGGCTGGGGCAGACGGAAGAGAGAGTTCAAGGCCAGCCTGGGCGACGTGTTGAGACCTGACCTGCACAGGAGGTGTTAATACTAAACGGCTCATTTTTTTGTTTTGCTTTTTTTTTTTAAGTGTGGAAACGCGATCCCTGCCCCATACCCTTGTTCCTTATTTCCTCAAAGTAAATAAAACAGTGTCATTGCCTAGTCCCCGGAACCTAAAAATATGCTAGACTAAGTGGCTAAGAGAAATTCTTGGGCTGTTTGGATCAATTAAACCAAAATCCCTGACCGTACAGCTCAGGCCTGAGTGTTTTGAAGCCTGCCGGAGGATTCCAAGGATGGTCCTTCTGAGTGCAAGAATCACATGGTTAGAGTGTGTCCATGAGGATAATCTTCCCCATGCAACGTCTGGATGGAGAACTCTGTTCCACTTCAGCCGTAATTCCGCTTTGCCAGGTGACATCACAGAGCAAGTCCCTTAGTCACTGATCTAGAGCTGTGGAGAGACACCATGACCAGGACAACTCTTGGAAGTGGAAACATTTAACTGGGGCTGGCTTACAGTTTCAGAGGTCTAGTCCATTATCATGATGGAGGGGAGACGGCGGCATGCATGGTGCTGGAGTGGGAGCTGAGAGCTACATCCTGATCTGAGAGAGAGCTGGGCCTAACGTGGACTTTTGAGACCTCACATCCCACCCTCAGTGACACACTTCCTCCAGCAAGGCCACACTTCCAAAGTGCTCCACTCCTTGGGACTAAGCATTCAGTGGATGAGCCTATGGGGCCATTCTCGTTCAAACCACCACAGACTCCCATAAACTTTACTGAAGTGATAAGCCCTTCCATTTTTATGATTAAAACAATATTCTAGATCATGGACCAAGAGCACACGAGATTTTGTTCACCCATTCCTGCTATCCATCAGTACAGTGGGCAGGTCTGTTGTCCTATGTCAGATCTTAAGTATTCTCCATCTGTGACCTCTGCTCACCCAAGAAACTATCCCACTGCTTGTGTGATGTATCGTGTTCTAGGGTTTGACTTTAACATTTGTTGTCTGAGTGGCTGGCTGGAGTTTCATAACAAATCATCAATTGAAGTTTGGCTTGGGAATGGGACAGATTTTTTTTTCAACAATTTTTGAAATAGTCCTAGCCACTCAGACAGTACAGAAAAGTCTGTTAAGTACAGTTAAACACACTGCGGTTCATAGCGTGTGACGTCTCTGACTGCAGTGCTGCAGGCATAGTCTTTGGCATCCTGTGTCTCGACAGCGTGCACAGTGCAAAGGGCTCGTGCTGTACACTCGGAACCAAGGCTACCATGAAGGCACATGAGCACCACGGGCCAGGGACTGCCAGAAACAGCTAGAAATGCGTGCTTGGTTTTGAATTGGTATTTGTTCATGGTAAGTACAGCAATGTTTTACTATTGCCCATTTGCTTGCAACTCCTCCTTCAGTTCCAGTGTTCCTCAACCTTCCTAATGATGCGACCCTTTAATACAGGTCCTCATTTATGGCTGGTGATCCCCAGCCATAAAATTATTTTTTGTTGCTACTTCATAACTGTAATTTTGCTACTGTTATGAATTGATAACTATTTTGCCCTGGCCTCCCGGGCACTGCCAGTGTTCCATGCTTTCACAGCAACCTAATCAATGTTTCCTTCATACCAAACTGTGTCAGAAAACAAAAACCACATTTGGAGTTCTAATTTCTTTAGTCTGTGCCCCCAACTGTCAAGGTACAAAGGGGAGCATAATCATGGCTCCACTGAAGAGGACACTAGCCATTCTAGTGAGTTTAAGAGTAAAGGGATTTGCCAGAGGACATTAAAAAGCTCACTTAGCAACTGGAAGAGCCGAGTAAATGCACTAAGGTCAAGAGTCCAAAAATAGCTTACACAGCTACACGGTAGAAGTGGGTCGTCAAGGGAGGTCTAAGCTCTCCCAAGACTGGGAATCTACCACCTCTTAAGCCACAGCCTCACTGTCAACGTCAGAAAGTCACACAGAGTGGAAGCTCTCATGGACAGGAAGTTGGCTTCACACCAGGCCAGGCATGCTTTTATCCTCACAGGCAAAACGTGATTTCTGTGGCCTGCCTCTTGACATCCATAATGCAAACACCTCTATGACTGATTTTTTTTTTTAAGTAAAAGAATATTAGAAGCAGCAAAAGTTTGGCTTACTGCAGTCTGTCGCAGCCTTGTACCCATTCATCATCATGGTTAGACTTCAACCCAATCCAGAACCCCTGAGGGCAAGGAGTCTGGAAACTGTGGCTACTATGACTACTCCAGGCTCTTCGGTGCAGAGAGGCATGCTGGACGGTAGGTGAGATGGACATTGGGGGCAGATCTACAGAACTCATCACTAATCCCAAATACTGGCTTCTTACCTGGCGCAATGACAAAAGCTCCAATGTAAGGTGGCAATTGGCAAACCCTTCTTTACACTCCCCCACCTGTCTAGCGTGATCCTTTGACAGCTGTGGGTCAGGGAAAGGTAATGGTTTGTTTCTGCTTGCTTGATGTCATTGAGAAATGTCTTCTTCACTCTGCTGTAACACAGAACACTTTCTGTTTATCTTCAGATTCCCCAAGGAGCTTCTAAATCAGTCAGGTACCAGTAAGGGATATTTGGTAGCATTGTCGTTTGAAACACATTGTACAATTTACTCATTTCTGAAAACTGATACAGGGAGCCGAAACACCCCTTTTCCCATTCACTTCCAAAAACAGAGAGTTTACTGTCTTGAAGAAAAGCACTTTCATGGCCTCTTGCCTTGAAGTCAATAACATGCCCTACAGAAGAGTCCCGGCGGGGATGACCAGTCTACCTTTTTCAAGATATCCTCTTTCTTATCTTCCATTCAGTTGTCTTGAAACTCCCAAGGTCTCTGGAGTAATCCCTTTGCCTGAAACAGAGAAGATCTTTGTGAGTGTCTCTCAAAGGAACAGCAGTCCCCTCCTTCAAAGTCTACGCTCAACACCAAGACCTATTTGGAGTACAGACATATTCATTTTACACAGGGCACCAAGTGTTGGGCAGAACCTTCCCATTGCATCACCCAGTCACCTGTCCACTTAGAATATGGAAGGTGGGGTCAACCTATTCATCTCTCGGCCTTCAGTCGAGACCGTAAAATCAGTCTTCATCACTCAGAAACTGATGGTGAGTTGCAATGACACAAGACACTAAATAGCCATTTTCTTTTCAAATCAGTCCCACCCCTGCTGCCTATCAAGACACTGGTTGAAAGGGAAAGGCAGCCAAGAAGGGTAAAAGGATCGGATTCAGGAGCACCATCTCACCAAGGTCTATACAGACCCAGAAAAATATTTACTCAAAAAGTTCTCTCTCTGTCTCCCTGTCTGTCTGTCTCTCTCCCCCCCTTCCCTTCCCTCCTCTCTCTTTCTCTGAAAAAGGAAAGAAAATGGAGATAATTATCCCAGTAATTCAATAGTTCCCTCTCCACCTGAGTTACTGGAATAATTGCCTCTCGCTGGTGGAGACTGGATTACAGGTTTAGTGGCTGTTCTGGGCTTGGATCCTAAGAGTCATCACAGTACAGTTAACTTCTCTTTCAACGTTCCTGCTGTGAACTCCGTGCTTCCCCCACAGTATGTGTAGACCCCCCTCCTCCTTATGTCTTTAAATGCACTCTGATCCCAGCTTCCCTGTCTAATCCTAAATCCGCTACTTGTCTATCAAATAGAGGCAGGCCCCAGCTGGTACTTACTAGCTGGTGTGACTCCAAAAAAAGGTATTGAATGTGCAAAGAAAAAAAAGATCAAACCATTGATAATTATATGCTGTTCCTACTGCTTTTTAAGAAGTCAAGGAAGGAATAAGAGGACACACACACACAACGTACGTGTGCACGCATGCATGCATGCACACACACACACACACACACACACACACACACACACACACCAGGGATTTCTTGCTGGAATGCTGCCTAGTTTGCTGCTTAAGGGCATCTTTCAACTCCCTCCCCCAAATCTCTCCAGTGGAGGATTTCGAGCATTCTTGCCTTTCTGACCTAATTTCTGTCTTGTATTCTCCCTCTTAACATTCTCTCTCTCTCTCTCTCTCTCTCTCTCTCTCTCTCTCTCTCTCTCTCTCTCTCTCACACACACACACACACACACACACACACACTCACGCATACACTCACACTGCATTTCTAGCATGACCCAGCAGTCATAATTCACAGCAGTTCAGTTCTAAGTCTCCATTCCTATGTGGCTTCCAGTCATAGCGTCATCTGTGAACTAACTGCAAGGCAAGTTCTAGCCCCCAGCTAGTTACTCTGTAAAATGAGAAGAGTGGAACACTTAGCAGATCACTGTTTTGAAGGGTTAAAGGCTAATGAAGCGCTTAGAAAAGAATGTCTGAAGTGAAGTGTGGTCATCTACATCAGCTCTTACTGTTCTGGACATGCCTCCGGGTGGGGCCCCATGTTATTAAATCTTAATACTAAGTGCTAGCCTTGTTTATGTCCAATGTGGGTCACTCTTCATCACTACCACAAGCCATCAAGAGGAAACGCTTGGGAGGAAAGATTACTTCTGGCTCATAGGTTCAGAGTGTTTTCAGTCCATGGTCAGTCAGTCAACACCTGTGCTTTTAGGGCCATGTCAAGGCAGAAACGTCACAGCCCAAAGATGTGGCAAAGGAACACTGATTTCCTCATAGCAGCTCAGGAGCAAAGAGAGATAGAGAAAGTCAGCGGGTAGGCATAGAGCACACCCTTGAAAGACTTGCCCTCAATGACCTACTTCTTCCAACCAGGCCTCACCTAATAATCCATTCAGCTATGAAATCACTGATAGCTTAATTCATTGGTGACATAGAGTCCTCATGGGCCAATCACCTTTGAAAAGTCCACTGCCCTGCAACCAAGCCTTTTGGGGACAATTTTGGATTCAGATCATAACACACCTCTTCCGAAGAAGAGAGGTTCTTTCTTTATTAAAAGACCGTAGCTGAGCCAGGAAGATGGTCCTGTGGGAAAAGCAGAGGACCTGAGTGTGCATCCCAAGAATCTACATGACAAACTGAATGAGGTAGCTCATGCTGGTCATCCTAGCACTTCTGTGGTTAGAGGAACTGTGGGGACAGGGAAGTCCCCAGAGCTCTTGTGCCAGTCCTCCTGGTGTGTTCAGCAGGGAACAAGAGGCTTTTCTCAAACAAGGGATAAGGTAAAGAGCAACACCCATGTTTGTCCACTGATGTGTGTACATGCACACCATGACACACGTTGTGCCCCCCCACACACACACACATACACACAAGACCCATGACCGAGTCAGTTAGATGGTCCTTTTCTTGAATGTCCCTTAATTGTAACAGAGATAGCCTAGAGTCATCTGAGGAGAGTCACTACCATCAAGGAATTGACTAGATCAGAATGGCCCATAGAGATCCTGGGGAATTGTCTTGATGACTGGCTGATACAGAAGGGCCCAGTCCATTATAAACAGTACCATCCCTGGGCAGGTGGTTCTGAGCTGTATAAGAAAGCTACTGTGTAAGTAGCTGGGTACGTACCTTCGAGTGAGCCCAAAGCAAGGCAGCAAACAGCATTCATCTGTGGTTCCTGCTTCCAGGTTCCTGCCCTGAGTTTCCTCACTGATGGATCATGACTTGGAAGCAGAAGCCAATAAACCCTTTCCTTTTTACATTGTTTTCGGCCATCGTATTTGCCACAGGTAAAGAAGGAAGCTAGAACATTCATTGCACCAACGATGAGTGCAATGCATCTAAGGAAGACAAAGGCAGATGCATCTAAGGAAGCTTGGAACATGAATGTTGCCAAGGAAACAGCATGCTTGAGATACTACCCAGTTAAAGAGAGCGAGAGAGACCTGCTTGGAAAAATGGATCACTAATGAGGCGAATGTATCCTGATTGGCAATAACCCACAGTTATCCATCAAGTCGGGAAACAGAGGATCTAAGGATAGCATGGACGCTAAGATGAGTTCCCTCATTTCTTTCCTTCTGGCATAGTTTTCTCTTAAAGTTAATCTCCTAAACAGTGATTTACAAACTTCAGCAATTATAGGAACCTGAGAAATTGTTAAAATGCAGCGTTTCCTCCTTAGAGATTCTGACTTAGAAGTGGGTGAACCTTCATTCATTGCATTTTTTTTTTACTACAATGTGAATGTTTCTTGATAGTCGTATAATGTACAAGCTGCCTACCTGGATATGGCACCATGGGGAAGTCTCACGTAGGTGGCTCCAGATTCATAGGGAAGTTAAATTGGGTAGCTTGCCATCTGAGAAGGAATCTAGCTAGCAGTCCCCTCCTGAACGGTTCCACCTAGCCACTGCTTACAGCAATGTCTACTGCAGGCAGAGGCTGGGCTAGAGAGGGGGAAAGTTAGGCAGAGAAAAATCCCAGAACATTTGTGTTTCATTATATACAGAAAGCTTTAATAACAGGCTGGATGCTTAGTCTAAATATATGTCCCTTCCGAGTGCTACTGGCTGTGAAGCGATCCAAATGCAACCGAATACCAAGAGTGCAGAATGATTTGCTGATGGAAAAGTTACAGCACCCCAAGGCACTGGCATTGTCTCCCAGCTCCCTGACCCTCATTAAAAATGCTACCTTCCCAGCTCCATTAATTGGGAGGTCTCAATATAGTCAGAGAGTTGAGGAAGACTCCACAGGCCTCTGAAAGCAACAGTGCCCGTAGAGAAAGGATTTATCATCCTCCAGGCAAACTCAATTCAACAAGTTTTCGCTGAGCACAGTTAAGTACAAACGGGCATAAAGGAAGAAGAAGATACCATCAAAAGCGGCCAAGGAGGCTGGTGTCTGTCGTGGCCAAAGGAGGCACAATCAGGACGTAGACATTAAAGGACGGGGAAGAAAGGGAGGGGGGGCATCAAGGGCAACATTGCTGATGCTGAGCGTGCAATCAGAGCGCAGAAACCCATATAGAAGCAATCGAGGGACAGCTTGGGGCCACTTTTGCAGAAAGATTCGAAAGGAGAAGCACGTGTCTTTTTCCTTGCCCACTGAGTCTTGTATGTGACTTGACTTTTGTCATCTTCAAAAATCTCCAAACCTGGCATGGTACTCCATTTTTCCCAGAGGGCATTTCATTGCCAGAGATGAGGAGGGTTTTGGAGATAATTGGTAGGTTGAATCCATTAGTGAATTCTATTTTTTAATAGACTATTAGGAGGTGGTGAAACTGTGGAAGGTGAATTCTGGCTGAAAGTAGTAAATCTCTGGGAACTATATCCTGCCCTGGCCTCTTCCCGTTAGTTCTCCGCTCTGCATCCTGCCCACCGTGATGTGGGCTTCTTTTCCATCTTCTCCCAACCATAGCACACTGAAACCAGGAGCTGGAATCCATCTTCCTCCCTGAAGTTGCTTCTGTCAGTTACCGAGTCACAGCAGCAATGAAATGAACACACTAACGCTCTCCCTGATCCGTAATCGAATTCCTGGAGGCAGGCACCTCTCCCCAGTGGTTTGGGTTTTTTGTTTGTTTGTTTGTTTGTTTGTTTGCTTTGTTTCAGGTTTTCAGGATTTCACCTAGAATCCAATGACTTGCAGCAATGAGTTAGCATTTTAATCTCTCTGAGTTGAGAGATACAGTTGGCCCCTTCACAAGAATGAAAATCCACATCACTAAAAAGTGTGTACCCCATGTGTTCCTGTGTGTAACACCCAGAAACTAAAGTCAGACTCAGTTTGGTTCTAAAAAAAAAACACAAGATAAAGCCCTCTGACTGGTAGTCAGCATAGAATATGAGCCAGGTCATCATATCCCTAGCTCTTTCCTAGCATATTTTAGGTACATAGGAGTTATTGTCCAACTTACCTAGAACTTCTGTGAGACATAATTCCATTTTATTCTAAGTGCCTACCATACACAAACTATAGTCATCTACACAACACACGTCTATACCACCTATACTGGGCTCCTCTTATACCTTTGACACAACTCACAAGTGACCTCTCGCAGAAATACTAATGATCTACGAACATTTGTTAAAGCCACTGTACTGGCAGGTTTTATATCTTCTTGTCACAAGTTAAAGCCATTAGAGAGGAGGGAGCCTCAACTGAGAAAATGCCTTCATCAGATCCGATTGTAGAGCACTCTCTTAGTTAGTGATTGAGAGCGAAGGGCTCAGCCCATTGTGGGCGTTGCTGTGGTGCCCTGGGCTGGTGGTCCTAAGAAAGCAGGCTGAGCAAGCCAGTAAGCAGCATCCCTTCATGGTTTTTTGCATCAGGTTCCTGTCCTGACTTCCTTTGTAGATGAACTATGATGTGGAAGGGTAAGCTGAATAAACCCTTTCCTCCCCTACTTACTCTTTAGGTCATGGTGTTTTATTGTAACAATAGAAACCTGAATTCAGCCACACAACAGCATAATGCCAGGTTTGGCGGCACATGCTTGAGATCTCAGATCTAGGGATGCAGAGACAGGCGGATCCTTGGCTAGGCTGTCTAGATTAATTGGTGAGCCTCAGGACAATGAGGAATTCTTTGTCAAAAGATGGGTTCCTGAGGATGAGACTCAAGGTTGTCTTCTCTCTCTTTCTCTCTCTCTCTCTCTCTCTCTCTCTCTCTCTCTCTCTCTCTCTCTCTCTAACACACACACACACACACTTGTTCCAGTATATACAACATGCATGTTTACTCGCATCCCACATGAACATACCTATATACACAAGCACACACATGCATAACAAAAATCATTTTGAGTGAGAGACCGACCCCCTTGTGCTCCTGAAGTATCCTCACTCTCAGCTCTCTGAGCTGTCACTCTTTATCTTGCTCCAGGCCCCTGCTGCTTCCTGTCACCATTCTCTGTTCATTTGCTGTTTTTCTGTTTATTGACTTATCAGCTGACTCTAGTAGTTTGTTGCTGATTTAAAGTCCAATGCAGAGATTGAAAGTTTAGGTATTCATTCTTGAGCTACTTTCTATGTTCTCTGTGAGCAAATTACATCTCAATATCTGCTCTCCCCCTGTGTTTCCAATCATGGTAAAGAAGGAACCAGAAGCGTTAAATCCTCAGAGAGAAAACATGTCGTTCTCACTGATTCATTTGTATTTTTTTTGAGGCAGACTGCATTGCTTCTGTACAAGAAAGAGTAATTACTTTAGTCTCTGTAATTAAAACTTTTAACTGTGACGGAACAATGGAGTTAGGACTCCTCGTGTGGTATTTTTTAAAATGCCACCCTTCAACCAGCTGCATCAATAGCATGAAATGATTGATTGGGGAGAATTCTTGAGTTCCAGCCTAGATTATTGGATCAGAACCTGGTTTTGTTTGTGCATGTGTCTTCTTTGCTTTCTAGAAATGATGGTTAACCACAAGAGTCTCATTGCAATGAAACTGGAGCCTGCTAGGTCAACAGAGACCTGGGTAACTTTAAGTGGCCAGAAGATGATGTCACTGGTATATATCACCTCTGCTGTGTTCAACTCAAGGCACTCAGCCCAGGTGACTGTGTCACCTAATCCTCCATCACTCTGCAGATTCAGGCAATGGACTTCGTGGTGCAGGCGGGAAAAAAAAGAAAATTGAGAAATTATAATCCAAGAAGTTCACCAAAGAAAGAAAATTGACCCTAGCATAGACCATAACAGTAAGCCATTGCCAGTACACGGTGCTTTTCTGCTATCTCCTACTTGCATGTATTCTTTAGACCAGTAGTTCTCAACCCTTTGCTACAGTTCCTCATGTTGTGGTGGCCCCCAATCTTAAACTTATTTTCATTGCTACTTCATAACTGTAATGTTGCTACTGTTACGAATCATAATGTGAATATCTGTGTTTTCTGCTGGCCATAGGTGACCCCTGTGAAAAGGTTATTGAGAACCACTGTCCTATTTGGATATTTGGATTCTAAAGCCAGTTTAACCCTAGAAGAATGAAGATGTAACCTTGTTGCCTAAATCCATTGAGAATACAGGAGAATTTTGGTTATATGTTATAAAAATAATAGTACTTTCTTACAATGGCAAAGCAAATTGAGATTTCAAACATTCTTTAATTGTTTCTCTTATTTTTTGAGATTATACTATAATTTCATCATTGTTTAAGGGCAATATATCATTGAAAATTTACAACATTAGAAATACTAAAATCACCGTTTTGAGACTAATAAGGTAAACAGCAAACCAAGACTTACTCTTTTCCTCCGCAAAACGATTCTTCTCAAATACACTGAAGTCTGAAAACCCAGCAGGTCAGGAGAGACTCTTCTCTTAGGATGTAGTAAACTTACAAAATCATATTCTCAGGCTGAGAATAAGTTGATCTTAATTCCCACATACATAGTCATTGGCCAAGTTTAAAAAAAAGAAAAATCATGATTTGCCAGAATGAAAATTAGCTCCCCCGAGTCACCGTATTTGAGTGTATAAATGCTGTTAATAAAAGTACCTGTCAATACATTAGGTCCTGGGAGGCGTGTCATGTCTTAAACCACTTCCTGGATTTGTGCAAATCTGCCTGCCAAGAAAGGTTTGTTCTCAGACATAGTGCCTTTGACCGCAAATAAAGTCTCTGCCATCTGCTTTCACACCAGGAAAATGCTATTTGGATTCAGTGATGAAATAAAAAAAAATCTTCTTCACATAAATCCAGGTCTTGTTCTCTTACCCTGAGACATCTCCCGCTGAAGCCACAAGAAAAAAGAACTTCATTAATTAAGATGATGAAGTATGAATATATGTTGTTCAAGAATATTGATACCTCCACCTACATCTCCAAACTATTAATACTCACATAGCTTTGGTTTTTATGTGTTTATTGGCAATGGAAGCATCTTATAATCAGGGCTTCAATGCCCTGTTTCTTCAGGCACTGACGTTCCTGGGAGCTTGAGGGGAAGGCGCCTTTATTTTGATAACGCCTAGCAGCTCTTCAACGGTATTCCCCACCATTTGATTCCTCTTATGGAAATGAAAATATGTGGACGATCAGAATACCGACAAACTAGACAAAAGGAATTGAGGTCTGAACAGACAAAACACACTTTATAATCATGGTGGATACAGGTGAATTCTGAATCTCTAAATTCTACCCCACTGATGACTTTTGCTTTGAATACAGACGAGGACATTGCTCAAAGGACAATCCATAGTCTTCAACAGAGACCTGGGTTTTAGTCTCAGGCTCCTAGCTCTCCCCTGAGGAGCTGAGTTCTGAGACCCCTTCCCCCTTAGACTCAGATCTAGAGGGAAAACTGGTGGGGTGCCCTGTTCCCTGCCTCACTTCTCAGCTCCCACCATTCCCCTAAGGCCAGTCTCACCATTCTCCACCCCGCAGAGGGAAATATGAGCATATCCTCCCCCTAAACCACTTCTTCCTACTTCTTCTTTGCTGACTCCACCCATCGAGACTTGAAGAGCATTAGGGGATTCTAAGGTCCCTTGGACTTAGACCCTCTGGCCCAGGCCTTCCATCACCTTCTCATTGCAACACAGGCCCTGAAGAAAGCTACCTGGAGAAGATGAAGGACATAGGACAGGTCTCTAGTTTCTTCTTGCCTTCTCCGAGCAAGAGCCCCTCCTTTGAAAGGCAGAACATTTGACACTAGAGAAGCCTTTGTCCCCGCATCTTTGAAATTTTCTCAGCCCAATACCTCAAAAGCATACACACACATTAGGGGTACTTTTCTGTCATCCCCGCTTCTGGCAGTCACATCACTGTTCTTTCAGGGTGAACATTCCAGGGTCTCATATCAGGTCAAATAGACGCTTGCCATCATTTCTAACAGCCAGGTCTCTCCTGATGACTGTTCTGATGTTCACAGATGAGGATTCTACGCGACTCTGTTGCTGGGTTCTTTGATTTACTCATGCACTGCTCCATCTTTATTTCCAGACAACTCCAGGTAAGGATCACTTTCCTCATGTCCTGCTTCTTTACCAACTTTCCACACCCTCAGTACAGGGAAGACTTACAAGTGCACATTCTGAATCCACCACTTAATAACTCTACTACTTTAGGCAAGTCCCTGAACCCACCTGTGCCTCTGTAATCTCATCCTAGAATCAGATATTATAGTATACGCCCTACCAAACTGATCTGAGGATTAAGCAGGTTAATACAGACCCCTCGGGCACTTACTGGGTGTGAGGTAAGCAATGGCTCTTATTGCTGTTGTTACTGAATGTGGTCCAAACATCTAAGGCCAACATCCAACAGTGTGTACCCCAGAACGGCACCTTTGAGACTGGAGATGCTATCCCGGGGGTCTCTAACAGCTTCTGAAACTAATTAGAGCCACACTTAACAGTGGTAAGCGCGGTGGCCAATGAGTCATTCTTTGCTCTAATAGAAAGAAGATTTAATTTGAGACACGAGCCTATCAGAAATACAGAAAGCTGAGAGGAAAAGTAGCGTTCGCCCCTCGGCTGCTCCCTGGGACACGCGCTATGCTCTAAGAAGCCAGAAGGGGAGATCTGAACTGATTATAATCTAATGAGGCTGCCAAATCGGTTTTATTTTCCAAATACAACATAATGACTGGTTAATGGGTCCCGAGCCAAAATTATTTGAACTGGTAGTGCTATCTGGGTCGGTCGGGTCAGCCACTGTGGGCACTAAGGGAACAATCATCTTTCAAGTCTGGGTGGAAAACTCCCTTCGTACTGAAAAAGACAGTGATGTACAGGGTGTGTGGGGGATAGACCTGATTACTGTCATCGCAGAGGACGACAGAATGGAAACCGTGAAAGGGAAGAAGAGAAGAAAGAAGGGGAAAGGAGCGGGAAAATAGTGTCGGCGCTGAGAAGGATTAAGACGAAGGTGGAAGACGGGTTTTCTAAGAGCAATGAAGAATGGAGGTGAAAGCGGCTGCCGGCGACAGAGGCAGCTAGGGCTGGCAGCCAAGCGTCGGGGCAAGACTCAAAGACACTAAACAAACAAGGCTTTAAAGTAAAACCACGAGAACAACCTGTCTACTCCCAGCAATACAATTTGTAAACATTTGCTATAGCGCTTAGTGAAGGACGGAGAACGGACGGAGCTGGCAGATAAGACGCGTGAGCATCATCCATACAGGTTTCAGAAACTCTGGAGTCCTGAGTCTTCAACCACAGCAGGTGGCTGGGGATCAAAGTTCCTTGGGACTTCCCCAATCTTCAAGCTCTTTCTGCTTCTTGGGAACAAGAAAGGTTCAGTGTGCGTGGTAGCCCCAGACAAACTCCTCTTCGGTCCCGGGGAAAGTCGGGCTCTTCACCGATTGGCTGGTTCCGAAGTTAGCCAGAGGGGTGGAGCCTCCAGGGAAGTCTACTCTTTGTGTGACTAGAGAAAGCTTTGGGGGCATCTGATACACTTTACAGCTATGATACTCCAAAAATTACCAAGCCTCCGGCAAGTAGTCACACTGTAAAACAAGTGACCACTCTCGGACCCAGTGCAATGCAGAGAGATGGGGAAAGAGCTTCTGTTTCTGGGCTATGTTTTACTCATATGTAGAAAATGCACATGGAATTGGCTTCTCCTCACCCAGGGATAGGGTCACAGGTCTGATTACTGCGTTGGTTTCACACACACACACACACACACACACACACACACACACACACACCAAAATAATCATAAGGGAAATATCAGAGCGAGCATTTGTTTTAGGCAATAGTTTGCAAAAAGCTCCGAAAAAAAAAAGAGACAAAAAACCCTCAAGTAATTGAGACTTTTAAATAGTTGTGGACTTAAAACGGATATGTGGATTTTAAAATAAAGATGAATTTAACATGAATGGATGGCATTACCTAGATGCATTTGTTGAAACAGGAGGGCAGATCTTTAGAACAAAAGACACCATTCACCTTTCTTTGTTCCTCCAAAAGCTTTTGCATTAGTTGCTTTTGGGGTTGTGGTTGTTGACAATGAACGCTTGGTGGCTTGTTTGTTTAAAGTTGACAAATACCTGACAAGCGGAACTCAGATGAGGAGGGATTTATTTCGGCTCGCAGTCTGAGGAAATGGTCTATCACCGAGGAGAAGGCACGCTCGGAATTTTTGGTGGTGGAAATATGTGTCTGGATCTCCTCAGATCTCCATGGATTAGTAAGCAGAGAAGACCAGCGCTCACAGCTTTCATGCCTTCCTCTTTTATAGCCTCGCTCCCAAGCCCATGGAATGTTGCATCTCCCATGCAAGGGGATGCTCGGCGGATCACCTGTAGAAGAGTCCTCGTTCACTCCTCTGCCAGGTGATTCTAGATCCAGTCAAGACGACAGTGGAGATTGACAGTCACCGTTTCACAGGAGGGGGGCTCTCACCATGAGGCTACAGAGCCATCTGTTCCGCACAGTTCCCTAGGGTAGGAAACTAATTGTGGGACAGGTTTGTTTTAGAGTGTTTGAGCAGTAACAAAGACCTTAGGCAAACATCAATGTACGGGTGTTCACACCACCCGTGACCTTGGCTATTTGGGGCAACAGGCTCTCGTGGTTTCGCAAATTTCCAACTACGAGCCAGTCTCTCTCCTAACTCCTCGCTCCCCATTGCCACGAGCCCTGGATAGAAGGCTGCTGACACCTGCCTGAATTCGAGTGCTGGTTCACTTTCAATAGGCCTTCTCAGACTTTCTGCCTTGGCTCCCCTCTGCTGAACCCACAGAATTTGCATTTTGCTATTTTCCACAGTGCTACCAGGGAACCTGGCTCCAGATGTGGAGGCTGCAAATGCAGAAACGTCTGCACGTAGAAAACCACAAAAATTTCAACGGGCTCCGTCCAGACACAAGGTGCCTCCTAGGGTTCTGTGGTCTCTTCTGGGAGGAAAACCTAAGGTACAAGACCATTGTCCACCTCCATTATTTGGGATTATTTAATGACTCTTTTTAATGAAGAAAAACCCTTACCAAAACCTCTTTATATATATACAATTAGCAAGAAAATCTGGGAGATTTGCTCCCCCAATATTTTCACTGAATGTAGTTAAAACAGCCATTAGATGAAGCTGCGTTTCTCAGATTCTTTGCTGCTTTCGTCCACTCACCTCCATAAAGGATAATATGAGCTGCCTCCACACGCCAGGTTTTAGGAATGCCCGCACGTATTCCAGCCTCAGATTAGAGATGCCTTCCCCTAAACCACACAGCTGGGAAGGAAAACAGGCAGAGATATATGCCTGACTCTGACTCCAAACCTGACTCTTCCTCCACTTAAACCAGGAACCGTATCTCATGCCCTGAAGGCCAAAACCTAAACCCAGAGGGATTTGGGGGTGCTCAGAGGAAAAGAGAAGGTAGTCTTCAGGACTCCTTCCCAACAGTGTCTATGTGATCAAAGGAGTCCATTCGGTCTCTCTAATAAACACAGATTGCTCTTGTGTTGGGCCCAGTTATAAGCACTGTGTATCAGAAGACAAAAAGGAAAAAAAAAAAAAACAACCTTTTATCTTCAGAACCGACAATAAGGGATGCAGGAAGAAAAGAGGAACAGGAGGAGGCAATTAATATAACTTTCAAAATAATATTAAGCAGTAACAACCACTATAAGTGGGGGAGGGAGGATATACATGATGGTAATATAAGGGCCAAATGCAGACTCTCTGGATAGGTGACTTTTGAGCCAACTTGAAGGAACAGGCTTGATCTTTTATCAGATTATGTCTTGAGGAAGAGTGGTCCACCTGGGAAGAAGAGCTGGGTCAAAGTCCCTGCAGTACCTCCAAGGTACAGTACTGAGCCTAGCATCAGCAGAAACGACAGTGGTCAGAAGTGTTAGCAGACAGTTGCTATAACAAGAAGGCCAGATTTTAGGGACTGTGATATATGTGTGTGTGTGTGTGTGTGTGTGTGTGTGTGTGTGTGTGTGTGTGTGTGTTTTGAAGGATCAGTTCTATGGTGAACTACCCAGCACCCGCTAGAACCTCAAAGACTTTCATCCACTGTTTTCAGGACTCAAATGAAAAAAAACAAAGGTAAGGTAATCAATGTGACATTTTATCAAGCTATTCTCATGTCCACCACAGACCTGCACCCAGCTCCGTTTTTCAAGAAAGCAGCGATTAGGACCGAGAAAGGTCTCGTGCCAGCTGCAGCTGCAGCATCTGCATGCTTCTTTCTCCGCAGAACTGTGCCTCTTGTCTTTTCCTGTCTATTCCAGGAAGCATCAAGCCCAGATGTCTCAGATGCTGACCTTCAGGGAGACCTTAGGGCTTCTGTATGGTTCCTAAGATCCATCCTCTCCATGTAGCCCTGTCTGGGTATTTTTTATTCCTTGCATCTGAACTTCGTCTATTGTCCGGGTGCCCCAGATCCTCTAGGAATTAGATGCTGTCTTGATGTTGTTCAGCGGTACCCTAAACCCCTTGCCACATTCCTTGAGAGCCAGAGTGACCTGTCCACCTGGACTTGTATTCCCTCTCGACGCATGGAGAATCCTCCAAACTGTTGTTCCTGGTTTGCTGGGCTGGCTGTTCTTCTACAGTGTAGTTTAACTACTCCACATCCGCTTACACGCAGTGAATTTCTATCCGTGATGCTTTCCCCTGGAAACCTACAGCACAGGAGAGAGATGAAGAGCAGCAGGTGAGAAGGTGCTGGTCCACACTGATGTTGTCTAGAGTCTACCTGAGAACGGGAGGGCCGTGGCCCAAGGTGGATCTGGGCCACGTGGCTGGACTAGGGAGTCCTGGTGCGTTGGTAAATAGACCCGAAATGCAATGTATTATCTCTACTCCTGACAGAGAATGCTTCAAATATCCTTACAGAAGCTAATACATAGAATAGTTTTCTTTTTTTATACCAAATTCACGCATGCTTATTATTTGTAAAATTCAAATAATTCTGAGCCTTATAAATAGGAGATAGACCTCCCTCACTTTTCTCTTCTCCTGACCCACCCTTTCCTCCTGCCCAGCTGCCTGGACAGCGGGTCACCCACTCTTACAGTTTGCTCTCTTTTTCCTTTTCGAGATCGTAGTATAGTTACAACATTCTCCCTTCCCTCTCCTCCCTCCGAACCCTCCCAGAAACTCCTTCCCAGTCCTTCACATTCTTGGTCTGCTCCCTCACTAATTGTATTGTTATGAATAAATGTATATGTATATGCATTTATAGTATTCCTAAATATAATCTCTTCGGTTCACAGCTATTTTCCCTATGAATATACAAATTCATTTAACGTCTAGTACGTACGCCGCTCTGCAACTTGTTTTTGGTTTTGAAATTGAACAGTGCAACACAGCCCCACATTATGGGAACATGGACACCTGCAGCCATCTCACTGCTTCTCGACAACTGATTTGATTGCATGAACATGTTCTGTTCCTAATCAACTTAATCACGATCCTATTGGTGAGTAAGTATTAGACAGGGTCATCTCATTTTTAAGCTATTACAATCGTGTGATTAACGCTCAGATACATGCATCTTTGAACATAAATATAACCAAACAGAACAAAGTCCAGGATGCGAGCTTTCAGGATAGCCGCTGTGGAAATGCCCTCACAAGCTTCCATTTACCGGTCAATTAAGAGGTTCATTTTGCGAATCTTTTCACAAATTATGTTGTCCGAGAGAAGGAGACAGAGTCACTCTAGGAGTTAATGTCATTAATCAATTTACAGCTGAAGCGGATCAAGTCTTGACCAGGTTATCAGGTAATGAGTGAATTTGTAGCTAACTCAGGGCGGAGAGTGATCCCAGATGACACAGAAGCCTTCATTGCTTTTGGTGACTTTGGGGCAACCCCTCTTTAGGAATGCTGGTTTAGGAGGGGAAAGGGAGACCCCTCTGGTATAGAAGAGCTGTGTCAGGCTATGTAGCGTGGCTGTGTAAATTCAGTGGCCTGAGTACCTGCCACCAGTATCCTCTGTATCATTCACTCTTTGTAGCAAGCAGAGAAGAGATTCCCCCTTCCTGTGTGCTGTAGTGGTGACACAGCCACATGCCGTGGGTCCTGTTTGTTTAGACAGACGCTGACTTCATTGCTACACTCCCATGTGAGAATGTAGCTAATACGTGGAACACTCACACAGCCATGGTCAGTTTCTCTGAGAGCTGAACATTTGTGTAAAAATCAACTCTTTCTCATAATTTTAGACTTTTATAAAGATATTTCATGTGGGACAAAGACAGGATGCCAGGCTTTACTATTAATATCTTAGAAAGAAAAGCTGGATGGTGGTGGTTCATGCCTTTAATTCCAGTACTCGGGACGCAGAGACAGGCAGATCTCTGTGAGTTTAAGGCCCGCTTGGTCTACAAAGTGAGTTCCAGGACAGCTAGGGCTGTTACACAGAGAAACCCTGTCTCAAAATACAAAAAGCAACAACAACAAAAATATCTTAGTAAGAAGTGAAAGAAAGATCTTGGATAAGTTAATTTTTTTTTCTTTAATTTCACTTGGATTTTGTAACAAGTGAATAGAAGTTGTCATTCCAGAATATACCACCAGAGGGCAGTGATGCAAAATCCAATTGTCTCACAATGCAACTGACTTTTTAAAACTTATTGAAATGCTCCTCATTGATAAATGTCTTCCCTTCTGTTACTTGAGCAAAACTTTGAACACAAACATGTCACATTAGGATTAACTAGAAGCATAAAGTATGTTACATACAATCATGATATAGATGCTTATATTCTTATTAGAGCGTGTAAATATTTTCTTCTTAAAAATAGCCATGTATAAGCCAGACCTTGTGGTACAAACCACTAAAAACAGCATGCAGAAGACTCCAGCAGGCAGATCTCTGTGAGTTCAAGACCTTCCTGGCCTAGCTAGCGAGTTTCAGAACAGTCAAGGCTAAGAGACCCTGTCTCAAATATATATATATATATGGAAATATATAAATATATGATTATGTAGAAATATATATTTTATATAATATATGTAATATATACTATACATGGAAATATATATATGAAAATAGAAAGGAACCCAGAGTATTTTCAGAATTACATGCCTTAATCTCTTCAACTCATTTCTCTGGATTTTCTAGTTCCCACCGTTTTTATCACCCCTCTGGGTCTGACTTTTAACAAACTTCAACTAGGCTATACTGTAAACAGGGTGTCTGGACAAGATCTGGCTTCCAACCTCAGCTTCTTTTTCTGTAACTTTCTTTTTATTTACCCTCTGTGTCCTTTGCAGCACGCATTTAATCCCGTTCATTTCCCATTCCTCTGTACCTGCCCTCTGCCTCTGCAGCTCTCCACCCCCAGGGAAAACTTGAGAAAAACAAAAACGGGGGGTGGGGCCTCTTCATGGAAGCTGAAGTGCCAGACAATGAGCCAACGAGTCACGCAGGAAACCCCTTTGTTCATGTATCTTTACCTGCAAGTGTTCATTGCAGAGAGTCGGTCTGTTTCGAGTCTTGATTTCTGCTACACTATTGATGCTGGGCCCTCACTGGGACTCCTCTTGGATATCCTGCTGCCCTGTGTTGTGGAGATCCCGCAGCTTTGAGTCTGCAGGACCGGTCACTCCCCATGCTCCAGCAGATCACAGATGGAGGGGATATTGGGTCTGCAGGACTGGTCCCTTCCCATGCCCCCGCAGATCACAGGTAGAGGGGATATTGGGATGGGCCGATATAACCCTGGTTCTAGGCCTGGGTGCTTTCCCTCGTCCTCACCACCAGGGTGCGCTCTCCTGGATCGCCTTGGCTTCTTCAGACTTCCAACCTGGACTGCGGACTTGGGAACCTCCAGAAATTATCCAGACCTTCAGGAGCAGATTAGGACTGTCGAGACACCATTTTTGTGAACTGAAGAACCCCTGAGTCTCGGTTTCTCCAGGGAGAAGCCAGCAGTGTTGGACTACCCTGCCCGTATTGAGCAAGCCCTCCTAATCAACCTCCAGCCAGCGAGCCTTCACCTGTTGGATCTGCTCCTCTAGAGCAGCCTGAAGGCTGCAGCTCCCGAATGCTGCATGGCAGAACTGAGGACTGCGCAGGCAAAGCAGTTTCTGGGGGGAAATGAAATGCAGTTTGCTTTGAGAGATCAAAAGAACCTTACAAAGCAAAGAATTGTCAGCATCGTTCTTACTGTCAACCCCACTATGATTAGATGCAGCCGAGGTTTGCCAGGTTGCACGGTAGTGATACAAGCAAACTGTAATTCAGTCTACAAGAAAGAAAGAAAGAAAGAAAGAAAGAAAGAAAGAAAGAAAGAAAGAAAGAAAGAAAGAAAGAAAGAAAGAAAGAGAAAGAAGAGAGAAAGAAAGAAGAGAGAAAGAAAGAAGAGAGAGAAAGAGAAAGAATGAATATAAAAAGAAAAAAGATAAACAAACAGAAAAAAAAGTAGCCAAGTTGAGGAGCGGGCACTCCAGAGAGTCAGGGCTGGAACAAGGACTGGAAAGGATGCTGAAACACATTCACAGGTGTGCTGGCCCCAGACTCAGAAGGAAGCCACAGTGCAGCAGGAACAGACTCTGCTACCAACATAATATTTCAGAAGGGAGACTCCTAGCCCAGAAAGCACCCCTGGGAAATGCGAAGCCCAAGCGGTGTTAGCCCTGGAACCAAAGAGAAAGAGGGTTTCTCTTTCCTTCCGATCTCGATGCCATCCCTGTGCTGGCCCCTCACAGCTCCCTGTACTCAGGGATTGTCTGTGTATCGTAGCCCGCGCAGTAATGCTCCACAGCCTGACAACGAGAAAGCTCCCCCTGCCTCCCTCCACTAGCACAGGAAGGGGCCTTGCCAGCAACTGTCCTAAAGCATCAATGTCAAATGCTCCGGGCGGGCGGCAGCAGCCCCGGAGCCCTGGGCCGGGTGTTTTCTCGTTGCACGGGCAGTGGGAAGCAGAGGCCTGCTGCTGCTCCAGCAGGCCAGACAGAAGCTAATTACAGCAACCTGAACCTGCCGTGACTAACATGCTTATTTAATTTCAAATGTTTGTTTGTTGACCTACAGAAATCAAATATAGCGGCCTCATGGGCCAGGCCTCTACTGGGGCCCAGGGAGTGATGTCTGTGTGCAGAGCAATTACCCAGGCCTGAGTGTAGGCCGGGGTTGGGTTGCGTGGCAATACCTGGAACGGAATCCCCTTGGAAAGATGTCAGTTCTGTGGGGAATGTGGTTCGGCTTGGGCATGACATGAAAGGCAGGAAGCAGGCCACGGGAAGGCCATGGCCAGCGACGTCTCTCCAGCGTGGTTAGTTTGCGGTAATAATGTTCACTTCCTTCACCAAGAGCCCACTCTGTTTCAAGTCCCTCTGTACATTATCACATCCACCTGGCTTTGCAGACAAGGGAGCTTGGTTTTGTTTCCAATTTCAGGTTAAAAATAAAAACGCAAGCCTGTAAACATTTAAATAACAGGCTCGTGGCCGTGCTGTAATAATAACACAGGTTCAGTGTCTCTGCCTCAAAAACCCAAGATCTGAAAAGCATTCAAAACTGAGACTTTTTGAGCCCTGACATGTTGCTACAGCTGGAAAATTCCACACCTGATTTCACGCGATCGCTGTAAAAAAATGCAGGCACATTAAAAGTGTTCTGCAAAATGTCCGAGCTATGCAGACAATGTTTATAGAAAACATAACGGAATTTTATATTTAGACTTCAGTCTCATCCCCAGGATATTTCATCATGCGTGTGAAAATACCCCCAGCCACCAATTTTTAATATGAAATAACTTTGATCCCACGTATTTTGAGTGAAGAACACTCAATCTGCATTTGTGGGAAACCAGTGTACATCCCATAGCTTCTAACTGAGCTCTTACTACAGAGTCATTTGGTTTTATGTCGGTTCATGCTAACTCTATGAGGTGAGGGTTGTCATTAACCCCATTTCTAGATGAGGGGACTGAAGCTCGGGGATACTAAGTCATCTAAGGATGGGAGAATCCTGCAGCCAAGCCTGGAATCGCTGTGTAAAGCTGGCTCTGTGGACAAGATTTTACAAAATCATACAACGTCAAACCAAGATGCAAACGTAGCCTGTCTGGCTTCAGATCCGGTACTCCTCTCCAACTTGAGGTTATTCACTTCTCCAAATGCTCCTGTTGTCAGAGAGGCAGCAAGAGCTTTGGAGGCCACAGCACATTGGAGGAGGCTGCTCTAATCCAAGTGCCATCCCGAGCAAACTTAGAGCAGAGCTAGAAGGAAGCAGGCATGAGAGAGCCGGGGCTAAGGCTAAGCTAACATCACTGCCACAACACAAGCATCCTGGTGCCCCGGTGAGAGTCAAACCAAGCCCAGGAGCCTGGAGCAGCCTTCAGTTATTAAGAATGATGTTGTCTGGGTGGTGGTGGTGCACACCGCAGAGGCAGGAGGATCTCTGTGAGTTCAAGGCCAATCTGGTCTAGTTCCAGGACGGGCCACAAAGCTACAGAGAAGCCCTGTCTTGAAAAACCAAAAATAAAAATTAAAAAAAAAAGAATGAAAAAAAGAAAAAGAAAAAACGAACGATGTTAATGACCACTGGTGTTTACAGTTTGGCACAAGACACTATTCAAAGCCCCAACCCGTCTTCTCTGTCTTATGTTCCCGCTCTACGTACAAGACAACTGGGGCTCAGAGAACAGCTAGAAGCCCCGACAAAGGTACTCGAAGAAGAAGGAGCAGCGTCTGACACTGGAGCAGATCTCACCCTAGAGCCCCAAGCCAGACACTGTCTGCCCCTAAACAACATGCCAGGGTGAAGGGAGCGCACTTAAAGCCCAGTTCATTAGGCTTATCCACCTGCTCAATGAGCACACTCATTCTTTTTCCTTACAATAGGGGTGAAATGTAATGAGAGAGTTCCTGTTTATAAAGGTTAAGGAGATGGGACTAGAGAGGTGGCTCAGAGGTTAAGAGGACTGACTATTCTTTCAGAGGACCGGGGTTCAATTCTCAGCACCCACAACTGTCTATAATTCCAGTTCCAGGGGCTCCAACACCCTCACACAGACGTAACATGCAGGCAAAACACCAATTCACATAAAAAATAATAAAGACTAAAGAGCCAGAAAAGGTGACACATGTTTTTGATCCCAGCAATTGGGAGGCAGAGGCAGGAGGATCTCTGAGAGTCTGTGAGCTTGAGACCAGCCTGGTCTACATATAGACCCTGTCTTTAAAAGAAAAAAAAAAAAGTGTATAAAGTTTTCTAAGCTGTTAACTAAATAAATAGCAAAACTTTTTTAAAAATACACATTTTTTGCTGTTTATTATAATCAGTTTAACCCACAAAATGTAAAATGGAAATACGATTTTTACACACACACACACACACACACACACACACACACACACACACACGAATATACGCATGCACACTCCTTCACCCACCGATCATTAAAAGAAGATTCTCTCTGGGAGGAAGTGTGCAGGTGTGTTTCCTGAACGGATGAAATTCCAAGGCACACGTCACACACTCTGATGCCACCGCTCTCTGCAAGCCTCCTTTGCCCCACCCCCTCCCGCCCCCAATATTGTGGAATTCCTAAAAGAATCCCCACAGACTTCACAGTGCTGGAAACGGATCTCGACAACTCACCAGGTGTTTTCTCGGCACTAATCACGAGTCACAGGGCGATTTAGAAGTGGTACAGGGGTCTTCATCACCAGAGAGAAATGGGTCTTGATCCTGTCAGCAGCCTCAAGTCCAATTCACATGGCCCTAACAGCTTTAAACAAAACACATTTAACCCACATTTGCTTAGATCAGAGTTCGTTTGAAGAGAAAATAAGCGCTAGGAATATTTCTCCACAAACAGCCACTTCGGAATGCGTCTGCATAGCTAGCGTCTTGTTATGGAGAAAATGGATGTGGACTAAAGTGCATATATTTAGCCATTTCGTGTGATGGGTTTATTACTCCATATACTGCTAAGCCTCCAGAGACTGGCATTTAATTAAATGCAGAGAAGTATTCATGGATAGATTTCCAATTTACCGTTTCTATGCCAAGAGTCTCCGAGGTCTCATTTCCGTTTAGAAAATTCTACTGCCACAAAAAGAGGGATTAATGAAATTAAATGGCTTCTATCTTCCTTAGGACTGAAACCTACTCCTACATGAACTCTGGGTTTGGGGCACAGGTCAAAAGTGCACCCTGTCTACAAGGAAAGCCTCTTCCTCCGCGGCCCTGAACACACACACACACACACTTTAATTTGAAAATTCCATACAGAGTTATTGCAGGGCTGTTGGAACCGCAGCACACCAGCCTCTTTGGACCACACGTCTCCGTCTTCTCTGCACAGGGTCCTCTACGGATAGACAAGGCCCACGTTCAGATCTGGAAAAAGCACCCAGTCCCGCCACGGAGGACTATTGACAGCGTTGTCAGCTCCAGGAGACGGTTTCAACTTCCAGTCCTCCTGCGAACTTCTTTTTTTCTAAAAAGGTCAAAAAGAGTGTCAAAGTTCAGGGACGCAGTGTTAAACAACTTAAAATAGAGCAGAGACCAGGGCCCCATCTTGCCACATCCATCCTGGTCCCAACACAGCCTCCTTCTTAGTCTGAGAGAGTAAAGTCTTAGGTTTTTTGTGTGTGTGTGTTTGTTTGTTTGTGAGGCGTTTTTCTTTTGTTTTGAGACAGGGTCTCACTATGTAGCCCCTGGCTGGCCTGGAACTTCCTAAGTAGACCAGACTGGTCTCAGACTCATAGAGATCCTCCTTCCTCTGCCTCCTGAGTGTGAACATACTGTTCTGAAAGGCACCTGAAATCCAACACATTTGTCCATTCATCATTTTGTCAATCAGAGTGCTTTGTGTAACCAGTCAGCTTGCCTGCAAACACCTAGTTATTTTAGATGATCATCTTTAAGGTCTTCTGATCCTGTTGCCTCACCAAGAGGCCTCAATATCATGTGACTCCTGTTTTGGGGGGTCACCCTACCTGTACCCCACCCCTGCTTTCTCAGATGAAGACTTTAGCACTTCTTGCCCAGTCTGCCATCATCTCCCCAGAACGATGTTCTCCCCGACACACAGAGAGATTTGCACGCTTCCACTAGGCTCACCCTGAAGGACAGATTCTTCCATTTGGAAGACTGCAGAAACCCGTGACTGCCCTCAACACCCCTTGATCAGCTATAGAATCCCAAGCCCCAACTGGTGACCACCATCTGCTTCTCCAAAGTCTTCCTCCAGTGCACTCAAGCACGTCCCTGTGCTTTCCGACATCCCAGGCCCGAGTGCAGAGGTGCCAAACCACCTCGCTGACTCGGCCTGTCAGAATCCTACTCCCTTCTGTTCCAACGCTGCCTCCTTCCTGAAGGTGATTCTGACCCCAGCCTGACTATCGCTCCCAACAAACATACCCCCGTAGGCATGAGCCGACGTTTCGCATGTCCACATTGCCCTTGACATCTTCCACAAGATGCCACACTTCTTGCCTGGCCGTGAACTAGCTATGAATTTGCCCTGAGTACAAGCATCTTCCTGGACCATATTCAAATGCATATTCTTATAACATTTAGGACAATGTCTAAGCATTCATTCATATATGTGAGTGTGGCCACATGGGTAAACAAAATATATTTGTTCTGCTTTTGATAAGATTTGGAAGGTTTTTCTTTTTATTTATTTATTTATTTATTTATTTATTTATTAAAGATTTCTGTCTCTTCCCCGCCACTGCCTCCCATTTCCCTCCCCCTCCCCCAATTAAGTCTCCCAGCCTCATCAGCCCAAAGAGCAATCAGGGTTCCCTGCCCTGTGGGAAGTCCAAGGACCACCCACCTCCATCCAGGTCTAGTACGGTGAGCATCCAAACTGCCTAGGCTCCCACAAAGCCAGTACGTGGAAGGTTTTAAAATTTTTGTATTTGTTAAGAAAAGTTTAAGACAAAGCAATATGCTAAATGGTTAATAATACCTGATGACATCCCAAATAAAATCCTTAATCAGCTGAGCCACCTTGTTCATAAATGAGCCAGAATCAGTGGATTTGAGATTTGTAATGTAAAGCATTGTCAGTGGGGGTGTCGGCAGATAGTATAGGGCACCCCGCAGAAGCCGGGTTTGGGGTCTCCACCCTCAATCCTTTGTCCTTCTCCTCTGTGATGTTTCTTTATGGGCCTTCTCTTTTCCCTTCTAAATGCAAGTTGGTACTGAATTTTTGGCACTTACAAATCCACCACTTTAAAAAGAGAGGACAAAAGTAATAAGCAGGTCCAGATTTGTGTTTGGTACCCCCAAAATATGCAGTTTCTCCATTTTAAGCTGATCCAGCCAAATGGCCAGTCCAATGCGCAACATATGTCCAGCCAACTGGTTGGAGTCCATGCATTTAGTTCCTTCTGTAGATTAATGAGATTATGGCATTGTTAAGAAGAAGCAGAAAAATGCTAATTTGACATCTACTATGATATACTTTACAGTTTGGGGGCTTTCTGCATTTTAAGACATTTTTAATTACTTTGTTATGCTGTGCCAATGAGGACCATATGCCCATCCTTGTCCCTCTACGGCTGTCTTCACAGTCACCTGCGCATTCCCAGACTATGCAGATGACGGAGACCTTGCTTACCGCAGCCTCTGTTAGAAGAAGAAAGCAGCCTTCTCCTCTCTCTGTGCAGGAGCCCTCTGGCTGGAGTTGTTTCTGAAGCAAAAGCCTTATGTGTTGGAAGCTAAAAGACGAACTGACCACAAAAAGACTACTTTAAAATAGCCACCGTTTGACTGCTTCTAAAAAGAAATCCACACCACAATACTCAGCACCAGGACCTTGCCCTGTGACTTGGGAGAAACTGGAATGTTACCCGAGCGGCACGAGCTATGCACATTTAAAATATTCTCGGTGGCTCTGCAGTTTGTGCTGAGCTGCATGCTGCTGCTCTGCCCTGAAGGGTGTTGGGATGGCTGATGTGGCATGTGTTAACACGCAGGATATTATTCTGTCCTCTGCGAACGCGCTGAGCAACCCCTAAACTTAGCAGCGAAGCTGTGCCTTCCTGCTTTGATCCCGCAGAGAGCCTTGTCTCATTGTGGTCTGTTTTTGTGGCGGTGGGTTTAACGGTGCTCGGGATAAAGGGCAGCAGACCTTATCCCTCCCACGCTTTTCCTGACCATCTATCCGGGGCGGACAGCTAGACTCTCGAAAAGGAAAAATAAGCTGGGGACCTGGCTCAGTGGGTGAAGAGCTGGCCCAGTGAGTAGGAGGTCCTGAGTTTGGATCTCCAGTACTTGTGTGGAAGTCATGCATCTGTAATTCTAGCACTAGGAGCGGAGACAGGCTGTGCCATCCATCTAGACCAATCGATGAGTTCCACTGTCAGTGAGCGACCCTGTCTCAAAAACTAAGGTGGAGAGCAGTTGAGGAAGGACACCGGATATCGACCTCTGACCTCCACAGACTTGCTCATACAGTGCACTACTGTACAAACCCATAGAAAAGAAGGGAAGGGAGAGAGGGAGGAAGGCAGGGAGGGAGGAAGGGAAGGAGGGAGGGAGGGACGGAGGGACGGAGGGAGGGAAGGAAGATCACTCATGCTAAATGAAAAATGGCAGTAGCGTGACTTTTATGAGGCACCTGCTGAAGGCCAGCCATCATTCTAAGTACATTGCCAAATGAATTAATTAACCCCTCCTCTGTGAGACTAGTACTATTACTGGCAACTCTTTCTTACAGAGAAGACTATGGAGGTACAGGAATGCCAAGCAGCCTGCCCCAGGTCACCCAGCTGGACACTGTCAGAACTACCCTTTGAACTGAGGGAGTCTGAGACAGACCGTGCCCTTCTCTGCTATACAGTGTGAACAGAAAACTATGGGTAAAAGCAGCCATTTCCACTGAAAAATATAAAGAGAATAAGTTCTATCATGTCTTCTTTTGAGCGACTGTTGAAGACATTTGTTTACTACAAAGACATTTGAGCATTTTAAGGTTCCAAAGTATAAAGTAATGGAGCATTCATTTAGTTATGTATTGGTGTTGCTAGCAACTGTTCAGCAAGGTGGTATACAGGAAAACAGTGTGAAACAAACCCTTGCACATGCACCCCACACCACCCAGCAAGGGAGCCAGGTAGTGTTGATGCAGGCCTTTAAACCCAGCACTCAGGAGGCTGAGGCAATAGGATCTATGTGGGTTCAAGGCCAGCCTGGTCTACAAGAGCTAGTTCCAGGTCAGGCTCCAAAGCTACAGATAGACCCTATCTCGAAAAACCAAAAAAGAAAGAAGAAGAAGAAGAAGAAGAAGAAGAAGAAGAAGAAGAAGAAGAAGAAGAAGAAGAAGAAGAAGAAGAAGAAGAAG
>NW_026067914.1:4276223-4302075 GCF_014885135.2 Alexandromys fortis | reverse complement strand
AAGGGGAAGAAGGGGAAGGGGAAGAAGGGGAAGGGGAAGAAGGGGAAGGGGAAGGGGAAGAAAGAAGAAGAAGAAGAAGAAGAAGAAGAAGAAGAAGAAGAAGAAGAAGAAGAAGAAGAAGAAGAAGAAGAAGAAGAAGAAGAAGAAGACAACGACGACGTTGACGACACAGGGAAGAGAAGGTACCTCTTCTCTTAGTCACCCCGTACCTACACCTGGTCCTTTCCCATGCAGGAAGCTTCTGCTTTTGCCTGCCTGGTTTCTGGACGACAAAGAAGGCGCCCATGTGTCATGGACCAGGCACTCCCTGCACATCGCAGGCCTGGCATGGGCTTAAAAAGAGACGATGTCAACCCTGGGAGAAATGGGAGCCGTGACCCTAGGACTGGAGAGCAGCTTCTGGATGGCTCCAGAGGGCAAGCATCTCCCCGTCCCAGGAAAGGGGAAGAGGAGGAATAGGCTTTCTTCCTCCCCGGCCCTGCTGCAGTCCCAGGAGATCCTAAAAGGCAAAGTTCCGAGGAGGTAAGGGAAGAACCATCACTTTTCTTCTTGCTCACAAAATGTTTCCTGATGTGGCGGGCGCTGGACGCAGGTGAGCCTCGTGTCGGACTGGACATGGCCACAAATTCCAATTCTCCTCTTTCCACTCATGGAGCAGGCACTACACCGCTTCGGCTCGTTCACGCCAGTTTCCTTGGTCTTTCCCACTACCTCAACCCCAGATTTGAGTTCTGTGTGACAGCCCATAGGACCTACCCTCTTGCCTTCCCCTCCTCCTTTCTCCTTCAAAATCTCTATTCCAGACAGAGCTAATTCTTAAGGAGTATATCAGTTCTCACTTCCGGCCCTTTCTGTTCCCTCTGCCTGAAAATCTTTTCCTTCTCCTCCCTTCTGATTTAACCTATTGGCCTCCTACTTAACCTTTGGGATCCAGGTAACATCACTTGCTGTGAGGAGCCTCCCTGATTATTTTTACTGTGCTCCCAGGAACCATGTGTTACTCTCAGGGAGCAATTATAACCTTACATCTTACTGCAGCACTGAGAACCAACCCTGGTGCCATGTGTTTGTTCCTCAGTACATCACTATGCGGCAAGCGTCTCCTGGGCATGGCTGTATTTTCCGACGAGCCCTGGCAGTAGCCTGTTACATCTTCCTTGCCTCTTGTGTTTCATGTGCCAGCTAAATGGTCAGCCTCATGAGGACAAAATTTCTGTGCCTTGTGGTCCCTGTGCCCCAGCCTAGTGTCTAGCAGATACAATGAGCTGAATAAACATAGATGAGCATCTCTGCACCTCAGTTTCCCCTTCTACAAAATGAGGGGACAATATTCATATCAAAAAGTGTGTGTGTGTGCACGCACGTGTGTGCACATGTACTAATGAGATAGCATCACAGAACACCTGACATGGGAGAAAAATCAATGAACAGAGCTGTACTGTGAGATCAACCTGTGCTTCTGACCATCTTGTAAATTCTAAGGAAGAATTGTGCTCCTCGGGCCGCCTACAGCTCATTGTAGAAATGCCACTGCCTCCCTACTTATAGTACTTCAGGAGAGTATGTGTTCCCAGACCTTTACTAGCCAATTAGGCAATAACTGCATTAATCATAATCATTAATCATAGGCTAGATATTCAAATACACTCTATTCATAGCTCTTGATATCCAAAATAATGAAATCTAGCTGGGTGTAGTGGCACAGACCTGCCACCCCTGTATTTGGGAGGCAGAGAAGTAGGAGAATTGTCCCAAGTGTGAGACCAGTCTGGTCTTTTTCTGAACCAGCCGGGGCTTCAGGGTGAAACCCTGTCTCAAAAATGAATAAATAAAATCTCGTATACAACCACAGCCATTTTCAATAGTAGTTTAATCACAGTTCTCTCTCCCCTCCCCCCTCTTTCACATACAAAGAGAAAGAGAGAGAGAAAGAGAAAGAGAGAGGGGGAGGGAGAGAGAGAAGGAGGAGGAGGAGGAGGAGGAGGAGGAGGAGGAGGAGGAGGAGGGAGGAAGTGGGGGAGAGGGGGGAGTGAGAGAGTCAGAGAGTCTCTGGGAAACACTGAAACATTTTTAAAGGACAAAGGGTTAGTCAGCTAATCTATTCAGCCACTGAGGGATACCTGTGCCAGCTAGAAGCTGAATCAGACACAAAGACAGATGAGACACGAGATGTGTCTTTGGGGAAGTCCCCATCTATTGATAGGCCTGGGCACAAGAACAATCATTCCTCAAGTGGAGATAAAAAAACTCGGGGTAGTACCACAGCCTCCCAGAAGAGGGAGTTAGAGAACAAGCTAGTCAGAAATGGCTTTTGCCGGTAAGGTAAGCGCTTCCCCTGCCCTCACTCTGTCCTCCGAGGAGATGAGGGATCAGTTCATCAGCGTCCTTGTCGCAATCACTGCCTCACTACACCATAAAGGCCAGCTCTATTGAACAAAGAAGTCTCTGAGGGCATCGTTCTCATCTGAATATCTTGCTGTCACCAAAATCTGCAGGGCAGAGCTTGGAAACTGTCCAGCTTTGCTGACGGGATTCCTAAGCACTGGTCTTTCTATTCCACTCTCGTGGGTGGCCCTGTGACTGCGTCACTGCGTTTTTTCCTCCACAAGCTACTTTAAATGCTGACTTGGCCTTCGCCTCTCATGCTTTGTTTTGTATCCTGAAAAACAAGACCCAGATGAGATTTGGAGTGGTCACTAAGCTCGAAGAGAAGCACAAGTTAATTAAGAGCAACAAAGTGTCCAGTCGGAAGCTGCCCGTCTCTTTCTGTTCCAAGCATGGCTTCAGAGGAAAGCACTGGAGCAATCTCCTGCAAGAGCCTTAGGAACAGGTGGCATGGCATCAACTAACAGCTGTAAGCTTTGCGTCCAAAAGGCGTCTCCGACCAACACCTTCTTCCACGGGCCAGCTTTGGACTCCACGGTCTCCCAGGATAAAGAACACTATTCTTCCATTCACCTAAAACAAGATGTCTGAAAACTATTAAAGACAACTCAGGCCATTCTAGACACTCAGGGCCACAGACCTGGTGAAATATAAGTCTTGGAAGAAGTGAGTACTTCGGAGTGCCCTCAGGTCCCATGGGTGGGAGCCCAAAGGCACGGCTCCCTGGAGAAACACGTGGATTTTCCAGAGCCACCGCAACAAAGAACCACAAACGGAGTGGCTTCCACAACCAAATTTTTCTCATCACCCTGGAGTCTTAGTTTCATACACATGTTCCTCTGTGTGTATCTTTGTCCTAATCCCTTCCGACAAGAACACAAGGCATAGTGGATGGGGGTTCACCTCATTTGACCTCTAGTTACTTCCACAGAGACCCTATTTCTAAGTACAGCTATATTCTAAGGCAGTGGGGGATAAGATTTCAACATTCGAACTGGGGAAGGACAGAGTTCAGCTGGGAACAAGGAATGGAGGGAGTGTGAAGTGAGGAATGAAGGGGCTCCATCAGGAATCCACCCTTGTAGGCAATAAAGTGCACTTGTTCATAAAAGGATGGGAATGGGGGTGAAGGACTGTAGCCACCACAGCCCTGTTGATGGCTTTCCGTCCTAACTATGCAGTGTGACCTTCCCCTCACATTCCACCTCCCCATTCCCAGTAGCCTGCTGGACACATGCCACCTGGACAACCTGCCAACACCGTGCACAAACAGGAAGACACAAGTTGGGCTCATGTCTTATTTCTATTATTGCTATCACCAACCTTCCAGGAATTTGAAATCCTCCCCCCTCCCCATGATCTAAAATATCACCAAGGCACTTTGCCCTTAATTTCTCATGTGTCCAGCATCCATTCCCCCTTTCTCGCCATCACCTCCCCGTCAGCCATTATTCTGGGGACCACAATGGAGTTCCTGCCCCCTTTTCTGTTCGTTTCATCTTCCTAAGCATCGCTCTTATGAACCTCCTACCTCTGCTCTAAAACTTTCCACTATGACAGGAAAATGTCTGGACTCTGCAGTCTTGCATCTGAAGCCTTCCGCAGTCGGGCCCCCGTGTCTGACACCCCACTCTTCCCCAAACACCCCGAGGAAACGTGGACACAAACGAATGGATGCCCTGGCCAAACACTCCGTCCCAGGAGATGACACATAAGTCAGCCTATTTCCTGCCACCTTGTCGGCATAACAAGGATGCTCTGGTATCTAACATCTCCTTCTCCACCTCTCTAGATCTGGCCACCTCCCCCAACTGCCCAGCCATTCCTGACATGGCCTGTTTGTTGGGAATATCTTATATCTACTAAACCAGTTAGCAACTAAGTGTAGCATACTTTTTATATTTTCACTATTTATTCCTATATGTTATCTTATTTTACATGCATTTGTGTGAGTACGTCTTCCTCGGCAAACTCCATGAGAGCAGACACCCCATAATCCTCGTGGTAGATAATAACAGCCCCAAACTTATGAGAGCTTGTCACATGCCAGGCACTGTGCTACTTTCCAGCACATTATTATTTTATTTAATTAAAACGCAATCTGATAAGGTAGGTACTATCATTATCCTCCCTTCACAGGTGGCCATTGCAGGTTAAAATGGTTAAATAACTTGCCTGAATTAACCTAACTAGTGAGTGGCAGAGCTGGGGGACCCGCAATTCTCTGCTAGAAATACCTTCACAGAGGAAACACTAAGCGTGTGCTTCTGAATTAAGGCTGTGCATGCTATCCAAATGAACGAATGTGTGGCCCCATGGATTTCCATATCCTAATCCTAGGAACCTGTAGATACGTTAGATTAAATTGCAAAGAGGCGTTAGGGATGCAAATGACTCTAGGTTTGCTAATCAGGGCACCTTAAAATAGGGAAACGATCCTAAACTACCTGGATGGGCCCAGTGTGATCCTATGGGTCCTTAAAAGAGGATTGGGGGAGGGAGGGACAACAGAAATAGCTCTCAGGATGATGCAATGTACGAATTTGAGATGTCATTGCTGATTCTCAAGAAGGAGGAAGGTGTCTGAACTGGAAACCCTAGAAGACTAAGAGATGGATTTGCCTCTGCAGCCTCACCCAATAAGACGGACGGTGTCAGATTTCTAAGCTACGGAAGTGTAAGATTCGATTATTTTAAGCCACCAAACGTGATCTTTTATGACAGCAGCTAACTCAGGGTACAGATCCCCAGCCTGGTCAAAACTAGCCCAAGAACCGGCATTGACTGCCTTGGCGAAACCCGAGCACAGTGTTCTCTTTGGAACCTAAACACCTGCCCCTACCTCACACCAGCAGAGATTATGTCACATCCTGTATAACCTGTTTCCTGGGCTGTGCCTTTCCCACCCTGCCCCTATGACTCTTCAGACGGATACGAAACTCCGAGAGTCACACATTAACAACAAATGTCCTCGGGTAAGATTATTAGGACAATCAAAGCGTGTATGGTATCCTTTTAAAATCTCATTCCTAGAGCTCTACTCCAGAGCATTGCCCGTGGATTATCCCAGGTGCCTGCGCCAGGCCTTAAGTGTGCGTAAGTTTCAAGTGCACACCATGGTGTTTGAATTGCAGCTTTTGAGTCGATTCCAAGGATTTTATTCCTAAGCTGCCCAAATAGTACCACAGGGGTGGGAGAATGCATTTTTTCTGAAATGGAGGAAACCTGCTAGGTCAGTATTGTAGTCAGTGATATGGAGCAGGTGGCTGACAACTCTCAGCTCCACGCCCCTACGTGCTGCGCCAGTACTGACCCAGTGGCTTTGCCTAAGTAACTTTCAGTGTATTTAGTGTGTGTAGGCTGTAAATAGATCTGCGAGGCTGATGCTGGCGTTCACAGCCTATTTCCTATTGCTTATCCAACTGCCGTCGCTGGACGTAGCAAATCACCAAGACCTCTCTGTCCCTTCATTCTTCCATGAATAAAGGACACATTGCTCTCAGCTAATGTCGGTTTATGTTCCTATAGTCACGAAAACAAGAACAGCTGCCACCCTGCTATTTTTAGTACGTCACATTTGCATAATCATTTACATACAGGTTCCAGCTGTGGTTAAAACATGAACTTTGTTTAGACCATGTTTCTTACCCTGACTTCACCCCTTGACCTCAGATATATATATCTGATATATATATACATATATATACACACACATACACACACATTAACATTTCTAGGACTTGGTTTGCTCGTAGGTGAAATGGCTTTTGCTTTTGCTGGCCTCAGTGCAGCTAAAGATGGCCTTGAATTCTTGACCTCCCGCTGCGATTACTGGGGTGACACCAAGAATCATACCTTAAGCATAGCTAGGGAAGCAGTCTACCCAACTGAACTACATGCCCAGCCCCTGGTTACTTCTTTATAGGCTACATTGAGGTTTGTGTTCAGACAAGTCCTGGTAATAGAGTCAATAGCGCACACAAGCACCGCCTCTTGTGAAGTTACGCACGAGGCCACTAGAGTCTTTCAGGAAAAAAAGAAAGAAACAACTTTGCCCAAGGTCACATATTTGATGAAGGGCAGCGAGTTTGGAGCCAGCTCATTGGTATCTGGAAGGCGTGTTGTCCTGTCCACCCTGCCACGCTATCTCGCGTTCATGCCCGATGCCTTCGGAGCCACCTGTTCCCATCCTCATCCCACCCACGTGAAGATAAAACAGGACCAAGACTCCCCAGAACTCCAGAGGAAAAAAAAAGAAAAAACAAACAAACACAAAAGCGCACGCTCCCTGGCTCCCCGCCCCCTTCCACGGGAGTCGGGGGAGCCAATGCTCGGCTGCACTTCCTCGGCTCCGCTGCACCCGAGCGCGGTCCGGAGCGGGTCCGAAGTGCGCTGCCAGCCGCCGGCAGGTGCGCTCAGCCCCGCAGGACGCGTGCGCAGAGCCCCGCGGGACGCGCCCGCAGCCCCGCCCTCCGCTGCGGGGTGGAATCCCTCCCAGCTGGGCAGGAAGGCAGTTGTTTGCTTCCTGGTGGAACGTTCCACTTGAAACGATTCCACGAGGGCTGTTCTCGCCTCCGACTCCGGGAAGAACTGTAATTAACACAGCAACAAACGCCCACGACGCTAACTGGCAACGGGAGTGTAACACGAGCCCGCTGCTCCAACCGAATTGGGCCAATTGCTTTCCCTTCTCTGCCTCCCCAGTTGGTCTGTTTTGGTTCCGCACTCATCCAACTGGAGCGTTTCTTAAAACATGTCAGTGGCTGGTGTTTGTGTTTTGAGCTGAAGAGTTTCACACCCGTCGCTGGAGATAGGGCTCGGCTGGATGCTGGGCTGGGGACTCGCTTAGCGCGAGCCTCGCGAGCGTCAGGTAGAAAAGTTCTGAGGGAGGCTAGAAAGATGCCAGGGAGGAGACAGCGGGGCCTTACCGCCTCCAATTGTCTGTAGTTGCTCAGCCATCTCCTTTTCCGACCAAGACAAGCAGAACCGGTTTGTCCGCTCTCCAACCGGAGGGTGGGACGTCGCAGTGCACCTGGCAGCAACTCTGGGCCTCTGCGAAGTCGCACCGGGGCGGCTGAAGAAGGGATCCCGGAGGGCTCTCGAAGGAAGGGGGTTCTGCAAACTGAACTCAGGTCTGTAGGCGTGCCCTGCAGGGTTTGCGGTGGCCAGATTCTCTGTTCGGACTCTTTGATCTGTGTGTAAGGGTCTGGGTTGTGACGCTTTGATTATAGTTAAACTCGCATCTGCCAAGTATGGTCCACTGCCCAGCAGCTTCTTGAGAACTGGTTTGGGACAGAATCCCCAGGCTGGTTATAGACCTCTTTTCCTGGCTTCAGACTCTTTCCTTTAACAAGGTTCTTTGATCAGCGACCTCTTCTGTCAGCTTACTTGCTTCAGCGATCGCCAAAAAGCATCTGGAGGTGGGTGCAGTTCATAGAGTGCCTAGCATGCATGAAGCCTAGAGTTTGACCCGGTGTGGTATTTTAGGTAATCCCAGCACACCAGATGGGGTTGGCGCTGGAAGATCCGAAATTCAAGGTCTCTGACCACACAGTGAGTTTGAAACCAGCCCAGCCTGCGTAAGACCCCCTCCCCCATCAAAAAATAAAATGAAACTGTACAATAGGCGGTTGCTTTTAGAGATACTGCAGCCTTGCTAAGTGCCCGCTTCTGTGTGATGCTCAGAAGTAGCTCTCTGCTACTCTCTGCTAATTCTAGGGGACAACTGGGAAAGAAAAAGAAAAGTGTTTGCTATACATTTCAGCCTAGAAGCGTTCAGAGGCTAGATGTGGAGTCAAAACCCAAACAAGAAGATTAAATAATCATGAAGTAATTAATACAAAAGTCACCCAACGCAGAAATGATCAGACGAGCCGCTTAAAGAGCATTGCTACGTATTAAATACATCACTGTTGTGAGCAGCTTCTACCAAGTGTCTGCATGTCTGTAAGGTCATATGTGCCTATATATACACAGAGCAACAGGAGCAAAGAATAAATAGTGCCTCACACATAGTAGGGGACTACTGTGTACTGAGTCAACAGCAGGATCCTCATATTCTCCTAGGGTGAAAAAAAAAAAAAAAACCCAAAACCAAAAACTCTTTGCTTTAGATCAAGTCACATGTATCTGTTCCAAATGTAAAGATTTACCAATAACCAAGAGCCCGTTTTATCTGTCGTTTAAACTATTAATTGTGTACGTTAGTCGTCATAGGTATATGCCCCCATCTGAACATGATGAATATTGGGCTCAGAGGCCACCATAGCGACTTCAGGAATTCTGCTGGTTATTCCTCCGGGCCAGAGTAACCCGCGAGCCTATTAAGGCCCCTAGGACTCTCACAGATCACAGACTGTAACTTTTATAAAGTCGTTTTGTTCTCGTCAGTTGTTGATCTGTAAGCCAGGTATTCTCAAGCCAGGCTTCACTCGGTGGGCCGTAATAGCTTCACTTTATTCTGTCAAGCGCTCAGAGTTCCCTAAAGAGGCGTTTAGTCATGTGGATGATGTGGGCTGAGTACCGGAGAGCGGTGAGGTGGAGAGCCCTCATCACTTGGTGATCGTATTATGATTTTTAAAATGCATTTGTTTTCCATCTACTGTCTCCCACCTATTCGTTTACATTTTTTTCCCACTTACTCTGATGGTGAATGTCACCAGAACAGAGGGTTTTTTCCCCTCGCTGCTTTGTGACTGCACCTCAAGTGCTTAGGATAGACCCTGGGAAACAGCAAGTGCTCAGTAAGTATTTTTACTCAATCTGCTTGTCACTGTATATCCAACATGGACACACCTACCTGCGTATGTCTGGTGACAATCATCTTTAACAGGCAATCTGCGTCTGCTTTATGCTTACTATTAAAGTCAGTACTGTCGAGATGATGCGGTCAGAGCAAACCATGACCGTAAGGAGAGGAGTTGACAGTGGGGAAGGTGTCTGTCCAGTAGCAGATGATGAAGGCGTGATGAAGACTAGCCTGCAGGCAAGTACCGAGAGGACCCAGTCTCGTTAGTTGTTGGCTATAAATTAAAAGTTTCTAAATGGCAAGAAGCTTCAGTTCTCCATCCACTATGGTAACCATGGCTTACACTCGCTGGGTGCATACTAGAAGCCGGGCACTAGTCCAGCTGTTTACAGTGACCCGATTCTCACACTGACTTCAAGGGCGGCTCTACTGTTGTCTCTGTCACACCGATGAAAACCCGTGGCCCACAGAGCTCGCAGCTAGAGCGCCAGGACTCAGACTCAGAGAGTGGGGGCAGGACAGAAGGGAAAATTAAAAAGAGAGAGAGAGAGAGAGACTCAACATGTGAATTTGAAAGCAAAAAAGATCTACCAGAGGAGCCTGCCAAGATCTCCTTTGTTCTGCTGGACATGCGATCGGTTCACAGCTAGGTCCCATCAGCTTGGCCTGTGGGTCACTAGCAGGCAATACTCATCAATAGCCAGCTGAGTGTCTGCACAAGGAAGCCAAGACAAAGGCCCAGGAGCTAGTGCCCAAGCCCCGAGTCAGTGGAGGATGGCAGCATTGGCCCTGCTGCTTCCCATGCACAGCCACCTCTGTGGGGACTTCCCACTGCTCCTGTGGTAACCCTTCCCTGACACACTCTGTTAGCTCTGCTTTCCTCTTTGCCTCATTTATCTCTTTTTTGAAATCACCTTCTAAATAAATGTCTTGTCTCAGCGTCTGTTTTTTTGTTTTTTTGTTTTTTTGTTTTTTTTTTTTTTTTTTTTTTTTTTTTTTTGAAGCCCAGATCAAATATGGGTAGCCAGGATTTAGCAACAAGGCACCCAGGCTCATGATGTTAGAGACCTAACCAACTAAGGAGAGCTGAATACAACCAGAGGTGAGCAAGTTTGCAGTGTTTATTTAGGGCCCAAAGCATTTCTGCACGCACGCACACACACACACACACACACACCCCACTCCAGCCTTCCTTTCTTCCCCTCTCCCCATCCATGTTAGCAAACACTAGGAGGGAGGGGAGAACTGGAAGAACTGGCTGACATTCCTGAGTCCCTTCTCCAGCTTCCCCTTCCCTTCCCACGGGAGCTTTCTCTAACCATGACAGGCGAAACTGCACTGGAGCAGGACATTCCAATCATACTGTGTCTACTCTGTGGGTCCAAAAACCAAGCACATTCTCTCCCCAGCCCACAAAGAGAGGTCTCTGGATACTGGCCACACACTGGCCTCCAGTTCCAACAGAACGTCATCGTCATCGTCACATGCCCGGCTTCCCACATAGAGTGTCCTCCCCTCTCTCCAACACCGCCGCCGGACTCAGAGTCTGCCGTCCTGTGGATCAAAGGGAGAGGTATGCCAAATCACGTGAGAATTGAAAGTTTGAGCAGCGATGGATTATTTTTATACTGTTTTGTCTCTTAGACTGAATACAAATCTGTGGGCTCTTCTTGAGATACAGGTAGATACAGGAATGGAAGAGACTACACAACACAGCAGCAGCTGGAGACAGGAAAACAGTAACATTTAGATACAACCAAACTGAAGTTTTCAGTTTTATAAGTTATTCTTGATTCAAAAGAGGATTTCAATGGAGCCAATCTGGACACATTATCTAGCAAATAAGATACATTGTCAAGTGCTAATGAAAATCGTTAGGGGGAAGCTTCCTTTGCTGGCTATAGACAGATAAAAGGCAAATCCAAATTTTCTTTCTTCTCAGATCTTCAAGAAGAGCTGAACAGCAAACACCCAAACTGGAGGAGTCAATTCCTAATATAGTCCACATGATGACTTTATCTGGTACATTTATTCAGCACCAGACATCTTTACATTGAAAAAAGTCAAGATCTATTTCAAATGAGAGCTCAGCAAACCGAGATCTGATGAAATTCCCCCAGGAAAATTGGTAAATTTTACAAATAGTATTATTGGTTTTCAAAATACGCCAGCCTGCTGTCATGGTTCTGGTAGAGCCAGGTCCTCTACTCAGGCAAAGAAGGAAAGAGAAACTGTTCATCGTCAGGGATGTTGAGAACTGTAAAACTGCTGATTAGCTCTGTATCAAAAGTCAGCAGCAGTTAAAACCACGGCAATGCAATAACTAATCTGGAGCTGGTTAAAATTCTGGCATAGCCTCGGAACCAATGGCTATCTTTGGCTGATAGAAAGTACGGAATAAAAGACCAGCAAGCTACAATGGAGATAGATAATAATAAAGGAATCTCTTGTTCTCCCTCACTGGCCTTTCTGATAATTTTTTCCAATAATATAATGAAAAGATTTGAATGCTACATTAAATGGAAATACCCTATAGAAAACGTATAGGGGAAATATGAGTAAATTCATTAAAGAACAATTGATAATGGACCTCTTTCTACTTCAAGCAGAATTTAATTTTCCCAAGCAGAAATAAAATACACTTTTAACACTAAACATGTTAAATGTTTACTCCAAGAAAATCAAATTCATAAATTTCCAGATTCCAGTTCTCTTAACGTCATGGCCAAGCGCTCACCATTCCTTTAGGTCTCCTAGTGTCTCAGCCTCTTTCCGAGGCTGGAGGAACATGATCTGCTAGGGCCACCTCTCATCACTAAGCAGACAGTGCGAAGCCCGGGACTTCTCACCATGGATAGACTCACACATCCAAGCAGTCTCCATTCATCAGACGCATCTTGGAGATGGGTGGTGCTGGTGGTAACAATGCCGGCAGCTGGTGCATCGAGGCCAGGGTCTCAGCAGTGCCCACTGCAACATCTGATGTCCAGAGTTAGCATTTTTGCAGCACGCTGTGGGAATTGGTCTCAGCTTGGAGTTTCTTCCATGGGTTTGTGAGCTGTCCAATATCTTACAAATAAGTTTTTCAGCTTCTAAAATTCTCTAGGTTTCTTTGAATGGTATAATTACTACTCAGGATATATTAAGAACTGCAAAATGAATTTCAGCAATTATATCCATTATAATGAAATGAAAATGAAAAGTTTTATCAAATCCCCTTCGGGATGAACATGCTCGAGAGGCAGTCCATTTGCCACCAAGAAAATTAAGAGATGTACCAGGAGTCTACAACCTGTATTTTCTGCTAATTGAATTATGGGAAATAGAAGTGACAACTTCCACTTATAAGCTCATGCTCCATAACATTAAAAAAAGCTTAATATTTTGTATTTAATTATTTTGCAATTGGTGGAAAAATATTGGAGAGATAGAGGACTCTAAATCCTACTCAGAGGGTAGAACTTGTTTAAAAAATATTTTATTTATGCCTCTGTGTGTATGTGTGTGTGTGTGTGTCCCCACAGACCAAGAAAGAATGCTAGATCTCCTGTAGCTTGAGTTACAGGTTGTTGTGAGCCATCTGAGATTGGTGCTGGGAACCAAACTTGGGTCCTCTAGAAGAGCAGCAAATACTCTGAGCCACTGAACCATCTGAAGATAGTATTTCAAGCAGAATATATGAGAGGGTCAAGTGGAAACTTTAGGAAGGTGTGCAGGACAGTATTGTCGGAGCCCGTGAGGGTCCAACACAGATATTCCCTAACCCAGCTGGAACGGAGTCGCAAGGAATAATTCGACACAATCATCACGGCCGTCATGGAAAGGCAAGATCTCTCTCCAAAGAAGATCTCTCATTTATTCTCCAAACAGCTTATATATCCTCACATGAATAGAGGCTATCTCCTAGGCAACCAGGGCTCAGATCAAGTCAGGTAGGCCCTGAATTAGCATCTCTATAAGACATCCTCCAAATTACAAAGGAAGGAACATCCTGACCAGTTTCAGTCAACACTTCTCCTCAGGAGATCTACATCCTTGCTATTGTTAGGCAGAGACATCTTGTCTGCAGAGCTATGTGATCAGCTCAGACTGGGCCTGTGGCTTTTGTGCTATACAGAAATATGGGCCCATACAGTATGAAATAAGCAAAGATCAATTTCGTTGGATCTGTTTTTACTTAATATATTACACTGTAATTCAGAAGATTCCTATAGGAAAAATTACCAAAATTCTGTCTGGAAACAGTTTTGAAGTAAAGCAGTTTTCATCATCATCACCATGACCATCATCATCCACCACCATCATCATCCAACCAAACGCAGCACGTAACCAGTGAGTTATAGCGCAAGACAGTAGCTAAAACAGGAAGTGCAGCAGGAGAAACACTTTGCACTGGAGGCCCAAGGTTCCCAGCACACATTACCTAAGTAAGTTTTTCGACAGTAGTGGTGAATTGTGGCTTAGTATTTTGTAGCCAGCTCTCAGTGCTTTGTCAACAACAGTCAGAAGTCCTTCTCATCAACTATGTGGACCAGTATCACCCAGTTTTAAAGAAAAGACAGCAGTGAATAGAGATGCAGAGTGAAGGCCACTGATATAAGCCTCTTCGACACCACTTCCCATTTCCCTAATATATTCAAAATACAAATTTTTAAAAATAAATTGCCTCAATTTGCCATCCCTCAAAAACAAAACAAAATAAAAACAAAAAGAAATAAAAAAAAAACGGAATCAACTTAAACCCATTTACAAAGGTTTTCATCATACATGGTATTACTTCACAGAAAATGGAAAAATTAACTATACAAGTATGTCTTTTTAATCCCTGTAATTATACTAGACCTTATATTTTCTTTTTATGAGAAAAATGTCAACAACTGCATATTTTATTTGTAATTTAATTGAATCATTAGGTAAATGTTAGCAATTATAGGATAATGTGAATAAGAAAAAAGAAAAAGCTGTCAGATCAAACTCTGACCTCCTTTTCTTCCTTGCTGCATGAATTTTTGACTATATCAAAGCAAAAATAAATTGGAATTAGTAGCGTGTTATTTTCCATTCATCTAACTGACAATTAAAGTGAAGAAAATTTGGCCTTGAAGTGTATAAAACTATTCAACATGGAAAAAATAAAAAAGAGCTCAAGATACTCAGTGTATCTTTAGTCGGTGATTTACAAATAATGGTTTATTACCTTGGAAAAGCTGCTTTAGGAACCTTACATTTGAATATACACTGTTTTTTAAAACCTGTCCTCTCATTGCGAGCATGTTAACAGTAACCGATGAAATGCTTGTTTTCGTTAGTTACATCTTAGTGGAGTTTTCATTTGAGGAGAGCACCAGTTGGGGAAGCCAAACATGAACAAAATTCTGCAAGAAAAAAAAATCAACCGAACCAAACAAAACAAAAACAGCAGCAACGAAACAACCTAAAGGCTAACACTGCAGCAAAGACATCCAAAATCCAACCCATCGACACCATCGTGATCTCCCTTTTGTACTTTCTATGAACTCTTGTCTGACTTGAGAATCAAAGCCAGCGCCTTCCACGATTCCATTCTAAAGTGATTTTATTCCTTACTGAAAGACTTCAGTTTTTGAGCAGGTCGGTAAGACAGGAGATCCCTCTCTTTGCAGGAGTTCTGAGAGCAAAGTCCTTCTGTCTCTATGAGCTTGCCTTCTGCGGGCAACCCTGCATACGGGGCACCATTTGTGGAGACCATGAGAGATCGCGTGACTGGTACAAGCCCCAGGAGTCGTGAACAGTGAAACCAACAGCCTGCGCACTAGGACCATGGAGGGCAGCCACCTCTGCCTTTCTCCTAGGCAGCACCCAGAGCTGCCACATGGGCGCCAGTTACTGGCACCCTTAGTCTTGTCTCCCTTCTCATTATGCTCTGCAAACCAAGACTGCTGGAAGTAGCAGTTACGTCAAGGGTGAAGGTTCATCTACCTGCTCCGGGGGGTTGATGAGGACTCGCTGTGACCTGAGGGGACCAAGGGCTACTGGAAGCTTGGCACCACTATCACTGTCTTAATATCCATGGTTATTTTCTCTGCACCAATCTATAATAATGACAACTAACAGTTGATTGGATAACATACACAGAGCTATTTAAATCTCAACGCTCATAACAACCCCTTCAAGTAGACATTATGCCCCTGCCCACAGGCCATAAAACTGACCTCGGAGCCTATTCATTTAACTGTAACTTAATTAAATCTGCACTGTGTCTTAACGGAGGTTCAGCAGAAACCCTGGGCACGGAGCCCAGGGCAGACCGTGATACTCTTTAATTAGGAAGTGTAACCCCGGGAAACAGCAGTGATGGGATGGGACAGGGAGGTGAAAGGGATGGGACAGGGAAGCTAGGAGAACAGACAGAGTACTATAGGAGAAACTGCTGACTTCGACTGCATCCTCTCTTTGGGGTGGAAGCAGCAGAGTTGATTGGAGGTTCCTGCCCTCTGGCATCCAGGTGTAGAGGGCGGGAAGAAGAGGGGTGAGCAGTTGGGAACTTGACTTTTTGATACCCAAAGCCCTGCCCCAACCTGGTCCAGGCTCTCAAAGGCCATTGGCTGAAAGAGGTTCTCCATCACCTCCCCGTTTTGTCTATAAGAGAGTTCCAACCCAATAAGAAGCAATATACAATAAGAATAGATATCAAGTATAAAAATTAGAATTATAATCAGCATAAACAGTATTAAGCAAGGAACATATGCTGAATGTTTCGATAATCATTCTATCCTAAGGAGTTTAAGTCTTGTATTAAAAATGGCTTGGCTATTTGTGCAAGAAATTGCTCTTTCCTGGACTACTTGATGAACTTGACATGCCCTACTCAGGCTCAGCAACCAGGATGCAAGGAAAATCTCAGAAGGGCATAGTTATATCAGTGGCCTACACAGAGCAGTAGAGACGTGAAAGGAATCTAGACAGGGTAGTGACTACACCTAACTGTACCACCCTCCTTTATAAACCCAAGCAACAGGGCAAAAAGTCCTTCAGAAGGAAGCCAGAGTTTTGTTGCAGCAAAGAAGGAGAGAATCCACTAAGAAAAAATAAAAAGGTCGTGTAAGGAGAAACAGTAACGACTAGGTCTTTTGGGTAAAAAAGGAGCTTCCATTTTTTTCAACCCCCACTGCACAAGTGGTGCACGCAAGGAATAATGAGGGTGGTTTTAGAGCTACAGGATCATGCTGGAGCCCCTCAGCATACCTTATGACCAAACTGGGTACTACTAACAAGTCACTCTTTGTAAAGCCCCTCTGCGGTCACTGAGCAATGACAGTCAACTGCATCGCAATACCAACCACTGTCACCCTGAGGTCTGAATAAGGGCATCTAGTATGCTACAGTCTGCTTCTGTAACTGATGAAGACGTTTACGGCATCTTCAGCCGTGGTTCAACTCTATGGCTTTTCTAGTCAGAGAATTTTCGGAGAAAGTATAAAATTGCAGCAGTTTTACTGAGCCTGAGAAATGTCCTGTAGTTAGACAAATTATCTCAAAGGCATGGCGTGGAAGACAAATTAAAATAGGTTCAATGAAAGGGAGTGCCACATAAAGGAAAGGAAGGCAGAAAGGATTAGTCTCCGTGTTCACACAGGCTGCCGGAAGCAGAATCTGAAATAGTATGTGTTGATTTAAGAACATCAGACTGACGGTGAACGCGATGTTTAGACACTAGAAGAACACCTGAAGGCTAAAAGCAAAGACAACGAAGAGTTACTAAGAACCAAATAGAAAGCAGAGAAAGCCATGTGGAGCAGAAGGAAGCTTCTGTTCAGAAAAGCGTGTCCATACGGGACCCACAGATTTTTAGGTTGAGACACACATTTTTACCTCCATCACTCTGAGATGAAAGGCCTAAAACACTGGGATTGAGAGATATAACTCCACATTAAGAGGGAGAATGTGTGTGTGTGTGTGTGTGTGTGTGTGTGTGTGTGTGTGTGTGTATACACACACATATTCATTATAGACAGGGCATCCCTTAACCCAGGCTAGCTAAGAACTTGGTATGTGACAAAGTATAACCTTGAACTTACTGTCTCCACCTCCAGAGTATTGAAATTACTGGTGTGTGTCACCATGCTTGATTTTATACAGTGTGGGACTGAACTCAGGGCTTTATGTATTGTAGGCATGCACTCTACTGACTGAATTACAACCCCAGCCCACTTTTTTTCTTTTTATTTATTCTTCTCTCATACGATACATCCCAACCATAACCTCTCCTCCCTCAGTCCCTTCCAGTTCACCCCCACCTCCCCTCTCCTTCAGATCCACTGCTCCTCCGTTACCCTTCAGGAAAGAGCAGGCCTCCCAGGGATATCAACCAAACATGGCATAGCAAGATGTACTTTTAAAAAATAAAATAAGGGCTGGAGAGGTGGCTCAGCAGTTAAGAACACCTGACTGCTCTTATAGAGGCCCTGAGTTCAATTCCCAGCCACCGCAGAGTAGGTCATAACCATAGTCTGTAATGGGATCAGATTCTTTCTTCTGGTGTGCATGAAAGCAGAGCACTTATATACATAAAATACATGAATAAATGAATCTTTAAAAGAATAAAATAAAAATAAAGTAAAATGCATCTCACTGTATAAATGTGAGAAAAATTCTGAATATTTTTATTTCTGAAGTATGGACTAGTTGTCCTAGGACTTCTAAAAATATAAAGAAGAAATGACTATATTCACCGCCTCACCATGGAAACAAAGGGGCAGAATATATTATTTTCTTCATTATAGCTATCATATTTTTTATCACCTGCGTCCCAATTTCCCACCCAACATCAGATCATAAACTTCTCCAGTAGCATATGGATCTTTCTGATTTACAAAAGACAGCTCAGTTTATGCACTTGATGCCTTATGCTACTAAACACAAGGTTATCAAGAAATTCTGGGGTTTTCACACCGACATCAACAGCCAGCGACAACGCCGGCTGTTACCACGTGCCAGCAGTGCCCCAGGGAACAAGGGTGAGAAAGCACTATCTCCGTATTGGCCAAGGTTTCACCAGAATCTGCTTGTGTCTTTTTGTTTTATGCTTCATTTTACTTTCTCAGACTGGGTCTCATGTATCTCAGGCTGTCCTCAACGTTGGCTCTGTACTGAGGGACAGTCTTCAACCGCTGGTCATCCTGCCTTCACCTCCGTGGTGCTGAGATTATACCTGCATGGTCTACGGGCCCGCTAGCCATCCTGACTTAGGGGACATTTTTAAAGAGCAATATGAACCCCACCAGCGATTTTGCATGTCTCTCCGCTCAGTGAGACGAGAGCTATGGCTCTGCAATCCTCTCAGCTGGACATTGTTCCTAAGCATCTACGGAGGCAGCTGGTTATTAGAGTAAGTCCGTCCTGCACTCTGGTCTATAAGCACACTGACTACTTCATCTTGCATCTCAGCTGACAACACACTACTGCCTTTCAGTGTTCCCCAGGGAAGTGCATGTTTTGCTTATTGCTTTTTGAGACAAGGTCTTGAGTAGCCCAGGCAAGCCTCCAACTCACTACGTAGCTGGAGATGACCTTGAACTTTGTCATCCTGCCTCCTTTCTTCACTCCTAGTTCTATGGTACATTCTTTAGTTGTCTGGAATTAATTCCTTGATATTTAAATTTTGCATTACATTCTGATATCTAAGATGGCATTTCACTGTGTATTTTTGTTTCTTGGTGATACTGTAATAAATTACCACAAACTTGGTGGCTTAAAACCACAGGACATTCATTTTTTTTTCACAGTTCTTGAAACTGTAAGTCCAAAATCAGTTTCACTGGAAGAGAGCAAGGTGTCAGTAGGACTTTAATCCCTTCAGAAATTGCTACTGACTCTTCTAGTTTCTGGGAGCAACAAACATTTCTTGACTGGTGGTTGCTTCACTTTAGTTTATGGCTCCATGGCTACATTGGTTTCTCTTCCTTTTTCTCTGTCAAGTCTCCCCATACTATCTTCTTGTAAGAACACTTGTGACTGAGTTCATGGTCTATACAGATGGTCTCCCTACCTCAAGAGCCTTAACTCAACAACTTGTGTGAAGTTCCTTTTGTCAAGCAATGCTCTAGAACTAGAATAGGAAGAGATTTGGTGCCATTATTCAGCCTATCAACATTAAACCTGAGATAGGGAGAGAAGACCCAGACATGAGGCAAAACTGTGACTTGCTTTGGGTCCCATGAGTTCAAGCAGGCTATGCTCTTGGGAACAACTGATGTCTTTGCTGCTCAGTGGGCTTCTAGAATCTGCTTTGAACATGCCAGGTGGATCTTCAATTACAATATTTTCCAAGCTTTAGTTAACAAGGAAAGTTCCCGTTCCCCATCCTCTCCATGTGTTGTTTTCAGTAAATACACATTTGGTCTTACGTGAATGAAGAAGATTTCTCCAGCCCTTTTCAGAATCTATATATCCCATCCCATTTGTCTGAGTGCACCAGCCCCACCCCACCCTCGCTAGTTTTTCATATGCTTTAGGGAGCACAGCTTTTGCTAAGATATGGGATTTCTGAATTTTCTAATAAGATTGAAGTTAGCCAGCCTGAACCGGTTTTCCTGGTGCTGCTGATGAAGGGGAACACCCTTCTTCAAAAGACAAGAATTGTGTCTCCACCTAAGGTCATGCTCAACTTCCTTAGCGATCAGAGAAATGCAAATCAAGACAACTTTAAGATACCATCTTACACCTGTCAGAATGGCTAAAATCAAAAACACCAATGATAGCCTATGCTGGAAAGGTTGTGGAGAAAGGGGTACACTTATCCATTGCTGGTGGGAATGCAAACTTGTGCAACCACTCTGGAAAGCAGTGTGGAGGTTTCTCAGGAAATTTGGGATCAACCTACCCATGGACCCAGCAATACCACTCTTGGGAATATACCCAAGAGAGGCCTTATCACACAACAAAAGTATATGCTCTACTATGTTCATAGCAGCATTGTTTGTAATAGCCAGAACCTGGAAACAACCTAGATGCCCTTCAATTGAAGAATGGATGAAGAAAGTATGGAATATATACATATTAGAGTACTACTCAGCAGTAAAAAACAAGGACTTCTTGAAGTTTGCAGGCAAATGGATGGAAATAGAAAACACTATCCTGAGTGAGGTAAGCCAGACCCAAAAAGAGGAACATGGGATGTACTCACTCATATTTGGTTTCTAGCCATAAATAAAGGACATTGAGCCTATAATTCGGGTTCTTAGAGAAGCTAAATAAGAAGGAGAACCCAAAGAAAAACATATAGGCATCCTCCTGAACATTAACCTTCATCAGGCGATGAAAGAAGACAGAGACAGAGACCCACATTGGAGCACCGGACTGAAATCTCAAGGTCCAAATCAGGAGCAGAAGGAGAGTGAACATGAGCAAGGAACTCAGGACCGCGAGGAATGCACCCACACACTGAGACAATGGAGATGCTCTATCGGGAACTCACCAAGGCCAGCTGACCTGGGTCTGAAAAAGCCTGGGTTAAAACAGGTCTCACTGAACATAGCGGACAATGAGGACTACTGAGACATCAAGAACAATGGCAATGGGTTTTTGATCCTACTGCATGTATTGGCTTTGTGGGAGCCTAGGATGTTTGGATGCTCACCTTACGAGACCTGGACGGAGGAGGGTTTTCCTTGGACTTCCCACGGGACGGAGAGCCCTGATTGCTCTTTGGGCTGACGAGGGAGGGGGAATTGATTGGGGGAGGGGGAGGGAAAGGGGAGGCGGAGGTGGGGAAGAGACAGAAATATTTAATAAATAAATAAAAAAACTGAGAAAAAAAAAAAAAAAGAATTGTGTCTCCAGACACTGTCAAACTGTCTCAAAAGGAAAAGGAAAATTTGGAAAACAAACTCCCGTGCATGTAATAATCAGAGCCCCCTTTTCAGTTGGTTTGTTTCCCCCTAAATTAGTAGAACTGGATGTTTCAAGACTGGTGTAAATAAATAAGTGCTAACGCATTTGGAAGATAATATCCAGATCACACGCGCAGAAAAGACTAGAGATTGCTAAGACACCCAGGCTAACACAGATGCTTCTAACGTGGAAAGTGCAAGTTCTAGACTCCTTCGTAATGAGAATGAATAATAATGGAAGTTGGGCGGTAGTGGCTCACGCCTTTAATCCCAGCACTCTGGAGGCGGATCTCTGTGAGTTCGAGGCCAGCCTGGTCTACAAAAGCTAGTTCCAGGACAGGAACCAAAAGCTACAGAGAAACCCTGTCTCGAAAAATCAAAAAAAAAAAAAAGAAAGAAAGAAAAGAAACAATAATGGAACGGTATATAGACCTTGCCATTTTTTCCCTTTGAGCACAGACTGCCCTCAAACTGGCTCTGGAGTTGACCTTGAAGTCCTGATCCTCCTGCACCCATCTTTTTTTTTTAAACCATCACACTCAGACTGAGACACTGTGAAGTTTCTGGCTGTGCGTGGACTGTGAGAACGTGTTGCTTTAGAAGCAGACAGATGATCAACTGCATGTCGATAAAGGAAAAATGATGGTTGAACACATTCAGCCTGTCTTTCCGGGGAAGCCCAGTACAGCAAAGGCAATAACTAGTCTGGTCAGAAGCGGAGGGTTCCACTCAGGGAACAAGGCTGAGAAGTGACAGGCTCTAGCTGAGTTTTCCCACCATCAAGTTCTCCTGCTTCACAGTTGCGTGGAAATAATCTAGGAGCATTCCAGCGAATGTGAGCTTCACTGTGGCTCAAGGAGGAAAATTCCAGAACCACACAACTTCAGATGACTATGGAGAACTATTTACATCAAATTCTCTACCCTTCCCATCTCAGAAATAGAAGTCTACTGGTGAACAATGGTGGCATATTTTAAGCAGCTTCTCACCTCCCTTTGCAAAGTATGCATAGCTTAAGTTAGATCAGAATGATTCTTCTTTTGACATCTGAAAAATCTCTCCTTACATTGAAAGAAGAGGCAATCACCTTTTCCTAGCTGTTTAGTTATGGACGGTTACACAACAAGCCACATAACGAACCAGAACAACGACTTTCTTGTTTCGCATGGTTCTGGGGATGGATTGGGAGTCCATGTCACTCTATGGGGCATCACCCAGAGGACTAGGAGGACTAGGAAGACATCACCATTCAGGGAGCTGGCAGGTATTGGCCGATAGCTGGGAGCTCAGCTGTGGCTGTCCGTCAGGAATTTGGTTCTCTGTGTGGTTCTCTATACATGACCGTAGGGTTGCAAACAAAATCAGAGGCTGCACATCGCTCTTTTTCTCCATACACTATATTTTGATCATGGTTTCCCTTCCCTCCACAGCTTCAAGATTCTCCCCACCTCCCTACCCACCCAACCCTATGTTCTTTCTGTCTCTTGAAGGGGGAGAGGCAGGAAGGAAGGAAGGAAGGAAAGAAGGAAGGACAAAAAGAATCCAAGAAACAACTCCTCCCATAAAACCAAAACCACAAAATGAAGAATCAAAACAAATAGGCAAAAGACCAATAAGACAAAAAAAAAATGCTAAAATAAAGCAAAACAAAACAAAAGCTCCACAAAAGTCCCATTAAGTTTGTTCTTTCTGACTAATATTCCTGGGCACAGGCCCTGCCCTGGAGTGTAGCTGTTACACCTGTGAGACTCTATTGTAGAAAACTGGTTTCCCCTCTGCCAACAAGTATCAGAAACTGACCATCTAAGACCCAATCTCTGCGGTGTCCATGTGGCCTCCACCATGTTCCTCTTATCCAAACAAGTCCCTGGGCAGCTCAGATTCCAGGGAGTGGGGGAAATCCGTGTTTCTTGATGGGAAAATACCAAAGCTGACAAAGTGCGGGCACTGGAAATCCCCAGCGTAGAAACAGCATGGCTGCAGAAAGATGTTAAACTGTTTTCAAGCCGAGAACTAGTTTCCTCCAGACTTTGCAGTAGGCAAGAGTACCAGACACGGCCATTGCTGAAGATGCTGCTACAAGCATGGTCCATCACTGACAACAGCTTTAACCTAAGTAATAACACTGCCACATTCAGAGCTGGGGAGACAGCTGAGTGGTCAAGAGCAGTCACTGCTCTTGCAGGGGATCTGGGTTTGGTTCCGAGCACCTGCATGATGGCTCACAGCTGTCTGGGACTCCAGTTCTAAGGGACCTGCACCCTCTTCTGGCCTCCATGGGTACAGACATACATGCAGACAATCGTCTCTTTCACCACAGAGAGGCCCTGCTAAGACAACTTACTTCATAGATAAGAACTCAAAGAAGCTTTTTATTATAACTATTTATTTGTGTGTGTATATACACACATATTCCTGTGTGTGTGTGTGTGTTCCGGCATGTAAACCAACTATACCAGTACTCAGACTGCTTAGTGTAGTGTAGTTTGCTCTCTGTCTCTCTGTCTCTGTCTCTGTCTCTGTCTCTCTCTCTCTGTGTCTCTTTCTCTCACTCCCATGGGTGTGTGTGTATTGTGTGTGTGTGTGTGTGTGTGTGCTCATGGAGATGCTCATGGAGATGCCTGTGCAGGTCAGAGGTCAACATCAGGTATTGTTTCTCAGGAGCGATCCACTTTACTTTTTGAGACAAGGTCTTTCTCTGGGACATAGGGCTCAGGGCTAGGTTGGCTGGCAAGCAAGGCCCAGGAATCCTCCTATCTCTGCCCCCCTCCCAGCACTGGAACTACAGGCATATGCTATCCTGATCAGCTACTTATGTGGATGCCTCCTGGAATCAAGCTCATAATTGCAGGGCAAGCACTTTATTGAGTGAATATTGAGTGAACCATCTCCCAGGGGAGGGGGTGAATAGAAAGAGAGAGAGAGAGAGAGAGAGAGAGAGAGAGAGAGAGATGGAACATTTCCCGAACAAATATGAAGGGATGAAGGAGTCCTTCTGACATGTGGCCAGTTTCTTGTGTGAACATCTTACAAAGTCAGCATATTTGGCATCCAATATGTTAGCTGCTTTTCTTGTTTTATATTATCTCTATTTCTTTTCATTTCCCATACAATATGTTTTGATCGTAATTCTTCTCCTTTCTCCTAACTTCTTCCAAATCCAACATCAAAGTGGTTTCAATTTGGATTGAGAGATGAGGGACCTGTCAAAGGCAGACATTCATGGGCAGGTGTCTCACACAGACTGATTGTACCTAACCTTGTAATCTATCTCAGTGTCAGTCTACAGTGAGATAAGGTTACACCAGGATAGGAAACAACGCATTGCTTCCTTCTTCTAGAAATCTTCACACACACACACACACACACACACACACACACGGACAGGGATTGGAGAGAGAGGAGAGAGAGAGAGAGAGAGAGAGAGAGAGAGAGAGAGAGAGAGAGAGAGAGAGAGAGAGACTAAAAAAGTAAACTAAACTCCACTAAGCAGTCTGAATACTGATCTATTTGATTTACATCAACTCGAACAAGTTTCTTATCTACTCTTTGATAACTGATAACAGTTATCTGTAGCTATCCATCAGGCCACACAGGCTAACAGGTTGCACCAGACAAGCTACAAGATAACTTAGTCAGGAAATCCCAAAAGCTTTACTCTGGATTTCACTCCTCTGACTCAGGAAGGGGCTTCTTTGTATCTAATAGAGCTGGCTACTAAGTTTTGGTTCCTTGGAAGCCTTCCTTAGCAACACTGTTGTAGTGTGTTTTCAGGTATGAGTGCTTGCTATTTTTAAAGTGTGTATCTGTTTAACTCTTACATTAATTTGAAATTTGCTCCCAAATGAGAAAGTGGTAACTCTCTAACTAAAAGAAGATTCCAAGTAAAGCCATTTTCTCTCCTGGGCCACTTGCAATTAGATTATTCAAATAAACCCAATAAATTTCAGTTTTCTCCAAGATATCAAGTAATAATTGTTGCTAAATATCTAAGGTATTCTCGGAAAATGAATGCTATTAGGAATAAAAACTCCAAGAGAGGAAAGAGCAAAGGGGAGCTTTAGTTCACAATGGCTTTCGTAACAAAGAACTGGACAGTATGGACAACAGAAATGTATTTTGTCACAAATCTGGAAGCTAGATCAAGGACAGTTCTTTTCCCTACACATTAAAGTATCAGGTTTTTAATACCTCTTGAATAAATTCAGGACAGATCCTTGATTTTGCTGGTGATAAGAACCTTTGATTTTGGTTAGGTTTTACATCATATTAATGAAATGAACATGATTTTATAAAACAAATCACACTTGTAATGTTATTACCGCTGTCTGTCTTTCCAGGCTTGAGAAAACTCTTGCATCCTACTAAAAGCTGGAGAAATGTTTCATCAGGAAAATTCTTTTCATATTTTACTTCATGTTTGTATACAGTAGCTCCAGAGAATTATTCCACATGTTACACCATTGCACCTTCTACAGTGCAAGCCCAGCCACTTTTAGCACAAAGTTGTACATCAATAGCATCATCTAACTCCAGACTATGTTCACCCCCAAAAGAAACCGCAGACCTCTAAACCCCTCTCCTTTCTCTCCACCAGTCCTTACTACCAGGAATCTACTTTCTCTCTCTGGATTCTCCTGTTCTGGACATCTCACACAAATACAATATGTGTGGTCTATACTCTGTCACTTATTGCCATTTCAAGCTTCATCTGTGTTGCCACCGGTATCAGAATCATCCCTTCTGATATGTGGGTAACATTTTATTGCATGATTCTCGCTTTGATTTTTAAGATTCTCTCTCTCTCTCTCTCTCTCTCTCTCTCTCTCTCTCTCTCTCTCTCTCTCCC
>NW_026067914.1:4226468-4276195 GCF_014885135.2 Alexandromys fortis | reverse complement strand
GTGAGAGAGAGAGAGAGAGAGAGAGAGAGAGAGAGAGAGAGAGAGAGAGAGAGAGAGTTCTCTAGTTCCTATAGAGGCAACAAAAATCATCTCGAAATTCTGCTTTGAGACTTGATGGCATCTTTATAATATTTGGTTGTGCTACCTACGAAATGAAATGCTTTCCCCTATATCTTGTGCTGCCCCAGCTTCTAAAAGGTTGTTATTGTTTGGGTGATAAATGCCCCCCCAAAGACCCATTTGCGAAAGGTTTGGTTGTCAGCCTCGGGTAATTACTGGCAGATAAGGGAGTCTTTAGGCAATGTTACAGGCTCAGCTGGGCTCCTTGTGAGCCATGGTCACTCATAATTAGCTCAACAAGAAACGGTCTTGTTGCCTTTGAGGTGAGAGTTGTTTTCCATCAGCACTTTGAAGGGAAAATTACTCCTTCCCTCTCCCTCTTGTTTCCTTGCATCCCTGAAGTGAAAGGTTGCTCCGCCATGATCTCCTCCACCATGTTCTCCTGCCGTCGTGTGCTCCCCTGCCATGTGCTCCTTCTGCCGTGTGCTCCTGCCGCCGTGTGTCCCCCCTTCGCCGTGTGCTCCTGCCGCCGTGTGTCCCCCCCTCCGCCGCATTAAGCTACCACAGGCCCAAAGCAACATGGTCAAGTGACCGTGGGGGGTGTGTGTGTGAAACTCCAGGAATCAGGAGCTGGAGCAAATCTTTGCTTCTCAGTTTCTTCCTCTCAAAAAAAATTATCACGGTGATAGAAAGCAAAGGTCTCCACTGAGCCCCAGGACTATCTCCTCTGAGAAAAGACAGAGTGCAGACATGTGCGGCAAATTTATCTAAACTGAACATATTTGCTTCAAAGATGTGGAATCTTTTGAATGTTCTTTTGTTTTTCAATCCCTTTCAAAGGGATCAAAATTTATAGATGGAGAAGATTGTAAATGACAAAGCTTGGCAACAAACAAAAAATCCAGGGTAGCTGTGGGAAAAAATCCAGTTCTTGAAAATAAAAATAAAATAAATGAAATTTAAACATCCAGTTCTTAAAAATAAATAAATAAATAATTCAGTCCTTAAAAAAACCCAATTCTTAAAAAATCCAGTTCTTAAAAAAATATACTTTGAAAGATAAGTACTCATATCACCTCCTTATACTTCTGAAATGAAAAAAAAAAGAAGATAGTGTTTTCAGTATCCCAAACCTTGGTTTTTAATGAAGGAGGAGCTTGGTCATGCAAGCACGCACACAGTTAATGTGTGCCGCTTGTATTTGTAAACACATCTGGCTCAAAAACAGAAGAATCCTGTAGTCAGAGCCACCTGCCAGCTCCCTAGTCCACTTACAAACAGCAAGCCACACCCATTGCACTCAAAAACAAATTCATTTTAGCATCTGGTCTAAGAGAGTTTGGTAAGGGCTGCCTGCTTTTTGGATTCTCTGTACAGAGTGCCTCCTTCATTAATTCACAGAGGACTCTGAGGGTGGGCGCCGACATAGACGTCAGAATTATTAACCCATCACTGTATAATTTATAGTGGGGGAAATACAGATGAAGAGCAGCTGGATAAGAAATAAACAAACACAGAACATCTGTGAATATATAAATGAAAAAGAAGGGCTTGAAAGACTAGTCAACAAACGACCAACAACAGGGGAATGCTTTTGTGGGACATAGATGGGCAGATAAATTCAGTGTAGTTTCTGGGCATCCAGAACAATGGAACATGCTAGACTATCTTCCATCAAGGATGTTGCTCTTTGCCCCTCTTCCCAACGAAACAGAGAGACAAAGCACAATGCATCTCCTGGGGTTTAGCAACATTTGTATTATTCAGTTCCTGCTGTTTACTTGAGTGACCCTGGTTGTAGCCGACTTTGAACTGGCTGTTCTTAGTTTGAGAGTGTTGGGCCAGTAAAGTCTGAAATATCTATGGATGATCTGAAAAAGAAAGAGAGAGAGAGACATTCAAATCACAGCACCAGATCCCATCACTCCATTAGACCATATTTGCCTTGAAAAATATTTCATTATCTTCAAAGAAATAACATTTCTGTTAGAAATGAGCCCTGGAAGAGCTTTGCTGCCTACCTGTATTGGTGATTCCAATAACAAATCACCATGGCCATAGTAGGCAGAAGAATGATCACCCCGAAATATCAAGTTCTAAAGACTAAGCTGCAAAGGTAAGTTATAAGGAGAAGGGTCCTTTGCTAATGTAATTAAGTCCAAAATCTTAAGGTTGTTGTTTTGGTTTGCTTTTTCTTTTCCTATATTAGCTAGGTGGTCCTTAAACAGGAAATTTATGAGCAGTAGATGGCGACTTGATAAAAGAGCAAAAGATGTATAAAACAAATCAGATAAACCTGAAGATCAAGGTAGAGATTGGAGTGACATTGTCACAAGCTTAAGGAAAGACAGCGGGCAGCAGAAGCTGCAATAGTTGAGGAGCAGACTCTCCTTCCTTGTCTACAACCAAGTTTCAGCCTGGTCACATTGATTTTAATACTCTGGTCTCCATAGATCTCTGCAGCCTAACCACGTGCATCTGCAGCCACTTGCTACACCAGCCCAGCAAATGGATACAATGTTTTAAAACAAGGCAGGGCCATTCCTTTTCTATTCTAGAAGCCAGAAGTCTGAAACTAGCCTTACTGAACTAAAGCTAAAGTGTTGGAAGACTTTGTGTCTTCCAAAGTGTCTGGAAGCTTTGAAGGCAGTCAGTCTTTCTCAGGTTTTTAGTGACTATCCTCTGGCATCTGGAATTATTCTTTTTCTTTCAAAATGTATCATTCTAGTTTCTCTTCCTGTCCTTATATACTCCTGGCTTATCCTCTTGTGTGCTTATCATATGTGTTGCTGTTAACTGGGTCTGTCCAAAGATTCCACGGTACTTCCCCATCTCAAAGTACTTAACTTCATCACCAGAGCAAAGGCCATACAATGTGACATCTACGGGTCTGGTGGTTCAGGATGGGTATGTTTGAGAGCCGTTGTTCAACCTACCATATATTCTACAGTCATTAGACTCCAAATGTCTATGTGACCCAGAGCTAATGTGCTACCCAAACACCCTAAAGTTATTTACAGCCGAACTCATCCTCAGAGAAAGCACTAATACTCAAGTCACTGTGGAGACATGGATTTTTCATAAACGTGTGGTTTAGCACTCTGCAATAGTCAGCTTTAGTTGTCAGCTTGACACAGCCTTAGTCACCTGAGAAGGATCCTTGCCTGAAGTATTGTTTAAATCAGATTGGCCTGTGGCCATGTCTGTGAGAGATTTTCTTATAGATCTAGGAGGCCCAGCCCACTGTGGGCGTTGCCATCCTTAGTCAGGTGGGCCTAGGCTTTATAGGACCAGTAACTGAGTGTGAGCTGAGGTCAAGCCCATTAGCATCATTCTTCCGGGGTTTTTCTTCAAGCTCCTGCCTCTAGGTTCCTTCCTTGAGTTCCTATGCTGGCTTTCCTGAATGATGAACTATAACCTGTGAGCTGAAATAAACTCTCCAAGTTTCTTTTGGCCATGGTGTTTATCACAGCACTAGAGACCCAAAGCAGAACACACTCTCTGTGCTTTACTCCTGAGACATTGCTATATAGTCCTCATCCCACAAATACTCAGCTCACAGTCAACGGGCCCCTTCTGTAAATAGACTGATCAAAGTTCTGCCCACTGAATTTACATGTCTCCTTGTTCTTCATAGCATTAAAATTAGGGTTGTTATACCGTGATATAGATATGAATAATTTGCATTGGTATGGATTTTATGGTCAATTTTGTTATATGAATATGTATTTTTGAACTTGATTAAGGTATTGTGATTATGTAGTTCATTTAAAAATGTAATGTATAATTAGGAAATATAGATTGTTAATGGATAATAGTTAAGCTTGTAGTCATGTTAGATTTTCTAGATCTATATAGATATCTTTCAGTTAGATAGGCATTCTTCATATCTTTCAAAGACTGCAGAATATGGCATTTTAAATGTTTTAATAACTTAGGGTTTTTCATGACAATGAGACACATTTGCTCCTGGCAGCACCAATCTATTTCAAGAAGAAGATGGGCATCGAAGAGAATCCTTATGGAGTTTGATAGCCATTTGGGCAAGAAACTGTTCTTGCCTGGACTGTTGCATAAACTGGACACGGAGAACCCGCAGAGAGAAGACTACTGAACTTGCCTAAAGGTGAGATGGTCTTTCGGGGTTCCTGATTCATGAAAGAATCTGCGAGACATTCTACAGGACACAGCAGAAAGTAACTGAACTGTCTTTGGAATTTCCTGCTTCATGGAAATGTCTCTGGATACCATGGGCCTGTAGGCCAAAGATGGATGCCCCAACGGTACAGAGGAACTTTGGGTGACTGTCCAGGCAGTGAGATGTCTCTGTCATTTCTAGAGTTTTCTTATTTCTTGTTTACTTAGGTATTATTATATCCTTCTGGAGTCTTTGATGGAGTTGAAGAATGAATAGTTATAGTTTTCCTTAATTATGATAAAAGATAAAATAGGTATAAATATTATAACTGTAATTCTTACTTGATAACTGTTTTGTGATAGATAATTTTACTATGTTAAAGTTAAAGCCTTTCTTTTTTGTTTAAACAGAAAAAGGGGAAATGATGTGGGAGTGATTTCTTACTAATAAAGAAACTGCCTCAGCCCTCATAGGACAGAAAATTAGGTAGGCGGAGTAGACAGAAGAGAATGCTGGGAAAAAGAAGCTGAGAGTGAGTCGCCATGATGCTCCCACTCCAGACAGACGCAGGTTAAGATCCTCTCTGGTAAGCCAGCTCATGGGCTACACAGATTATTAGAAATGGGTTAGAACAATATGTAAGAGCTAGCCAATAAGAAACTGGACCTAGCCGGGCCAGACAGTGTTTGAAAGAATACAGTTTCCGTGTAATTATTTCGGGCATAAGCTAGCCATGCGGGCGGCCGGGTGCCGGGGACGCAGCCCTGCCGCTCCGTATTTCAACAATACCGCAATAGAAAAATAGCACATACAAACGACATTGCCATATTGATCTGGTTCTGGAAATAAAAATGCCTAGAAGTCCGCATGAACTTCAGCCCACAGGCAAGGCTAATCAAGGATTTGAAGGAAATAAGACGGGAAAGTTAAAAACTGGGGATACCACCTGCAGAGTGGCGGGAGAGGTTCTATTGTCCAGAGATGCCCCTGCCAACATACCCTTTTCAATGTGGCATTGACACTCTTCATCTCTCTCCTCCAGTCTGTGAAAGGCCACAATCGTGGGAGAAATAAGGCCATGAGAGTTCTAAGCCATGAAGGGTAATATAGCTTCCTTCTGGTACCCACAGAACAGCCGCCTGTGGTATCTAGTAACCAGGCTGCAAGGAAACCAAGTAATATGAAAGAGCTAGCCTCGGTCCCAACGGAAGACTTGGCATTTGTAAGTACACGAGTAAACAAGCCTCCAGAATAACCAGCTCTCAGCTTTAACTTATCCCAAGTGGCATTGGAGATGCACTGACCCTGAGTGGCCTGCTCATGTAGAAAATTCATTATTGAAATAAATGCCATCTCAAACCATTACATTTGGGACATGACTTCATACAGCACTAGAAAATAGATAATAAAAACTCTCAAAATTGTCTCAAAGGGTAAAGTTATTTGTTCCCATTATAGGTGCTAATCAGAGGCCAATCATTGCAGAGAGGCTATTAGAAATATGCTAAATTAGGAAAGCTGTTGAGGGGCTCTCCATCAGATCCTTTCTGCAGTCACCCTGTATCTATTCAGTGGGCCTATGAGCAGACTGTTGTGGAGGGAGGGCAGACTTCCTTCAGCTAGGCAGATCTGGCTGCTTCCGTGGATGAGTATCCCAACAGCAGAAACCAGCCATGTGTCTCCACTGCAGTCATATAAGCTGGTATTTGGTAGCTGCTTGACTACATCAAAAGCCTTCCATCTCAGAGAGACAGATTGTCCTAATGAAACAGCATAAACTCTGGGTATAGGCTACTTTTTCCAACACTCATTCTTATCCTATTTCTGCCAGCACCGCCATCCATAGACTTGTTAAATGCCTTGTTTGCTCAACTCTCTGACCAAAGAACCGTAAGTACAGAAAAATCACCATGTGATGAATTGATGCCTGTGATAGTGGCTGACGTGACCGTGTATCTTATCAGCTAGAAGCAGTCAGCCTTCTAAGTGGTGGAATGGCTTATTGAAAGCTCAGGAAATAATACTGTATTCAGTTTGAATGCTTTCCCGCAGGATGAAACAGGCAGGATTTAAAACAGCAACAAGAGGCCAAGATGGAGCAATAAGGACCAGATTTATCCTCCCAGCTGTAACAACACCAGCAAAGACACAAGTGGTCCCCTGAGAACAGGAAGCAAATGAGGCAAACCCTGTGACACCCCCAGCCTGCTACTCTGAGAATTTCCAGGCTGCAGTACAGGCAGCAGAAACCCAGGAAGAGCTTCCTGACTCCCTGAATAAATGAGGTAGAACCCAGGGTCCAGGAGACCAACGTGACAGAATCCATGCCACAGTGTTTGGGAAAGAAGAGCTTCCCATAGAAAACACCCACAGACTTACAGAGGTTCCTTCAGCCGTCTTACGTGTGCGAGGAAAATCTCAGGTGAAGGAGAGAACTAGAAAGACACAGTGTCTTGTGCCCATAGAGGGAAAGACAGTGCTCGGACACAGGGGAGAACACGTGGATGACTCTTCCTTCAGTAGTGGGTTCCTTCAGTAGTAGCCTCACAGTGAGTTCAATTTAACAGACACCCAAAGCAAGCCCCCAGTGGACCAAGCTGCCCTCTACCGTGTTGAAGAACATTTCCCTGCTTCTCTCGTGACATAAGTCCTAAAGGCAAAGTTCAATTGTTTTATTTTGGTTTTCTGCCAACCAAACGCATTTTATGTGATCTGAAAGGAGGAAGCAAAGCAGAAGAGCTTTCCCCGGTGCTCTGCATGATGCCGAAGATGAAAAAAGACTTTATTCTTCAGGTACTTTCCTGTCCTGAGAGAGGAACCTTATGGCATTGCAGCAGTATGATAGTGGCAGAGTCGTCCTAACTCACCTAGCAAAGTCTACTGCAATCAGCAGTTAAGGAGGCAGTCTCATTGTTTAAGGAGGCAGTCTCATTGTTTTCCTCCATCCTCAGAGCAGCAGAGGTTGCTGCTGAATATGGTCTTAGTATTCTGAAAATGTGACCTAAATACCATTCTCCATCTTGACAACTCCTTATATCTCTTTCACATGAAAACACTTGCAATTATTCCAACTTCTTGAGAGAATTCTCGACGAATTTGTATTAGTTAGTTAATGGCTGTGTAACAAACCACCCTCTCTAAACTTGGTGTTTTAAAACAATACTTACTGTCGCACAGTTTAGTCTAAGCCAGGAACCTGGGAGCAGATTAGCTTGATGATTGCAGATCAGAATTTCTTTCTTGGTTCCAGTTAAGCTATCAGCTAGAGCTAGAACACGTGAAGGTTTTCCTGGGCCTGGAGCTTCCATTTCCAAGAATGCTCACTGACAGGGCCATTAAGAGAGTGCCGCAGCTCCTCAGTTACTATTGGCAGTAAGTCTCAGTGTCTCACATTGCTTGACTGTCCTACAGGATAGTAGCTGGAGTCTCCCAGAACAGGCAACCCAAAGAAGAGAATGGAGAAGAAGCTGCAGTACTTTGTATGACTTCTATTTCATCTCTGCTTCACTGCACCCATTAGAAGCCAACTCCCAAAGAGAAGTAAATTGGGCTCAGCTTTTTTTGAAGGGGGTTATATTAAAGAAGTTGTGGACATGCTTTCCACCACACAGTTCTCAATGGTATGAAGCATATTACTTTGGATGGTTTCGGTACAGTTTGCTGTAATATCTAAATGCCTCCCCACCATTAGGAGCAATTTCAAAGCCTCAAATTAGGTTATATCTACTCTCTTGGAAACTGATTAGGGTTTTTAAGTCTTTCTTCTATCATCTTAATTTTTCTTCTTCAATGACAACGTTTCATGAAGGTTAATTTGCCTTCTTAACACCAGATAGCATAAAGATGAAATTTGTTTCCATGTTCCCAACAAATGCTGTGATTTTTGTGCTGGATACATATCAAAACTATAGACCAGGGACTGGAAGAGATGACTCAGTGGTTAAGAACACTGCTTGCTCTTCCAGAAGACCCAGGCTCAATTTCCAGCAACCGTATGGCAGCTCTCAACTGTCTATAAACTCTAGTCCCAGGGCATCCAACACCCTCTTCTGGTCTCCACAGGCACCAGTACACAGAGATACATACAGGCAACACACCCGTTTAAATATAAATAACTTTAAAAACAAAACAAAAAATGACAGTAGGCAAAACTCATATTCATAATATGAAAAACAATCATTTTAAAAAGTTTAGTACAGTATCTTCAAATCTTCGAGTTATCTGGAATTCTGGCGGAAAATGAAGTTATAAACACAACTTCCTTGCTCTAAACTTGACAAATAATTCATCTTGTTCACTGAATTGGAGTACAGTAGTTACATGTTCAGATGCTGATGGGCTCAGTTTGATGAAGCTATTGGAGACAGGCAGATCTCTATGAGTTTGAGGATGGTCTGGTCAGCATAGCAAGTCTCAGGACACCTATTTCAAACATATCTCAAACAAAATCAAAAACAAATAAATAAAATGCTGTCATTGTTTAATGGAATAAAACCCACAAAGCGGTTGAAATGTAGATAGGTTATTTTTAAAGTGTCAGGATAAGGGAATCGAAGAGTTTGGGTTACCTTGCCGAATTCACTGAATAAGAAAATGAGAGCACTTCAAATTCCTTTCAATGCATTCTGGACTTGACGCAGAGTGATGCATTTATTTTGGGGAGTTCCCACCGTAAAATGCATCAGCCGCCCTTCTTGTCACCCCTGACAAACCCCGAAGCAATCTAAGGAAGGATTTATTTGGTTCACAGTTTCTGAGAATATCAGTCCACCATGGCAGAGAACCTCAGCCCGTGGCCACAGGAGCTGGCAGCTGCTTGTATATATGCTGGTGGGCAGGATGGAGACAGCTACCCCTGTGACAGGAAGCAGCTGACACCTTTAAAGACCTGTCTCTCGTGACCTACTTCAGCCATCTAGACCTCACCCGCTAAAAGCTCCCGCAGCATTCAAAATCGTGTCAGAAGTTGGAACTGAGTGTTCAAAACATGAGCCCAGAATAGGGGATATCTCAGATTCCAGTCAGAGCAAAATGCTACCTGTGGGACCAAGTGTTAGGAAGCTTAGAAACATTCCAGCCTATAACAACAGTGGCGGCTATAGGTTCTCCGAGGGAGCTAAGTAATGACTCCTAAAGTCTTCTGTCTGCAAATGAGTAACGAAAATGAAAAGCACAATTTCAGATTCAGACAGGTCAGTGACACTCAGCTGAGGTATGTGCACAGCCCCTACATTAAGGACACATGCCATTTCTTCAGCTCATATCTGGATACTTGAATATACCAGGGATGGGAGTAGAGGAGAGGAGAGGGTAAAAAGAAGGGTGGTGTATGTTCCTCCAGAGGAACTGACAGATCGTGGGGGTAGCCGGGGAGGAGGAAAACACCGGAAAGAACGCTGTTCAAACCATCCTCTCCTGCCACTTTAATTTACAGACTTAAACTCACTCTAAATACGCACATATGCTTCTTTGAATAAGTGACTGTAAGATTTGGTCTGCCTGTCTACTTTCCTTCGGTAGACACAACTGCGTCCTTATTTTATAAGGGTCAAAGAGGAGGCAGCCCAGGTGTCTAACTTGAGAGTAGAGTGGAAAAAGATGTTCTATTTATAGAATCTCCTAAATGGGAGGACTTGCTTGGGAATCACCATGCAGTCTAAATTTCTCTATCTGGAGGGAGAGAGAAACCCATTAACATATAGAATTCCAAGCAACAGACTCTTTGTTTTCTGATTTGTTCCCTCTCCCCCCAAACATGATCTGGAAGGCACTTACAACCAAATATTCAGGAAACCACCACGTATACAATACAAAATGAGCTCAAATGTGTGACTATACTTCCCACACGGAACTGCCATTGCTTCTGATTCTTCCAACTCACCTAAAATATCTGAATTTATCTAGTTATAAATTGTAAACTATTGCTGTAAATGTGATGCTTATTTTTTTTTAAATATTTATTTATTTATTTATTTATTTATTATGTATACAATATTCTGTCTGTGTGTATGCCTGCGGGCCAGAAGAGGGCGCCAGACCTCTTTACAGATGGTTGTGAGCCACCATGTGGTTGCTGGGAATTGAACTCTGGCCCTTTGGAAGAGCAGGCAATGCTCTTAACCACTGAGCCATCTCTCCAGCCCCCTGTGATGCTTATTTTTAATGCTTCATTTGATCGTGTGTCTTTTGCTAGCAATGAAAGTATTAATCAACTGAGATGGCTAAGCAGGAAAAGGTGTCTGCCGCCACGCATGCCCGTCAAGCTTGGTCTTCCAGACTCACACAGTGGAAGGACAAAATCAACTCCTGCAACTCATCCTCTGGCCTCCACACACGCACCCCTGCAATCATCCTCTGGCCTCCACACACGCACCCCTGCAATCATCCTCTGGCCTCCACACACGCACCCCTGCTCCCTGGCCCTGGCTTGGTTATCGTTGCTGTTGTGAAACACCTTAACCAAACACCTTGAGAAGGAAAGGATGTCTTTGACTTTTCCATCCCTGAAGGAAGTCCTTAATTAGAAAAAAACAGTAGAGAGATTATTAAAAAAAATGTACCCCCAGACCTCCTGCTGTAGAAAGTGCTACTTTTAATATTTTTATTCCACTATAAATGTAGCCAATAAACTAGTTTATTTATTGTCACATATAAGGCAATATTTGCTTCATCTGTGAGTGCGTCACCAAGAGAAGCATGACACTTTCATTTGGTGTCATAATTAAAGCAACGACATCAAATGCCACTCATGTTTCCTACTGCTTTAAAAGTATAGCTTTTACTGGGCCCACCACTAAGTATTATTGATATATTATAAAGAAACATGCATGTATTTCTATATCACAAATTTAAGTATTTTATAACTGACTTTAATATACACGTGGTACTCTTTGTAACTCTGCATTTACTTAAACCTTCTATTTAAAACTATTTCCTAGACTGTTCTATAGATTTAACTAGACTGCCAAGAGTAAAAGAAAAATTCCACCCCCTATAATCTGATCCCCATAAAGCCCACTGCCTACTCAAACATATAACACACATAAAATAAAGGTTCTAGAACTGAAGCCTTATTCATTTTATAATAAACCTATCACTAGGGGCAGCTGAAATACCAAGCGCTAGAATAGAAGTGTTGATAACATCAGAGCAACAGGATGGGGCCCTGACATCATCGGGAAGCTACTTTTCCCAGTCCCTATCAATTACAGTAACCCAGAATTTAGCACACTCTTCTTTAGGCTCCTAATGCGAGGCAGAACTGAGCAGAGTTACACCTTCACTGCGGCTGGCCTTCATAACCTCTAACCTATATGTAGATACCCAAGGGAAACTATGTTTCATTTTATTAATAAAGACAATGAAAAATGCCCTTAAATTTTTTAAGCATCATCATAAAAGAAAATGAAGAGTCACCAAGCTACAGTAAGCCTGTAGCTCCACTCCTAACTCCTTGACATCTTTAGATCAGGGCAACCTGCATTAAGAGATGTTTTTCTTAATACTTTAATGATCTGTTTTCCTGCCTTTCCTTTCAAATGAAGAGTCAGACCTGAATTCACACCTTGCCCAAACTTGTTTGATAATTGCTTTTGAAGTCTGAACTCTAGCCATTCTTGCCTTTGCTCAAAAAGCAATGCACACACCAACTGATTCTGTGTTTGTGCTTTGAGCCTCGCTCAGGTTTCCTGTGGGTAAGATTTCAGATTGTGTAGCTCACCCATCAAAGTGCTAATTCATGAGAAATAAATGTCATTTTGGGGAAGTCACCCATAAGCAATGTGCAGCAGGTTTTTTGTTTTGTTTTGCTTTGCTTTGCTTTTGTTTTTTTTAATGTCAACTTGACACAGGCTAGCGTCATCACAGAGGAGGTTGCCCCAACGGAGAAAATATCTCCATAAGACCTGCCTGTACACATGCTTGTTGAACATTTTCTGAATTAGTGATGTGGGAGGGCCCAGCCCATTGTGGGTGGTGCCACCCCTGGCTGGTGGTCCTGGGTTCTATATGAAAGCAGGCTGATCAAGCCATGGGGAGCAAGCTATGAAGCAGCACTCCTCCATGGCCTCTGCATCAGCTCCTGCCTCCAGATCCCTGCCCTGTTTGAGTTCCTGTTCTGACTTCTTTCAGTGGTGATCTCTCGGTTATGTTGTTTCATCACAGTAGGGATAACCCTAACTGGGACACAACGGTTGGTCAAACATAAGTTCACTTTACTTTTTTGTTTTGGTTTGTTTTGCTTTTCCTCACTATGTAGTTCTGGCTGATTCTAGAACTTACCAACTAGACCAGGCTGGCCTCAAACTCACAGAGATTCACCTGTCTCTGTCTCCTAAGCACTGGGATTAAAGGCATGTGCCACCACACCCAGCCAAAATTACTTTTTAATTTAAAAAAAAAAAAAAACAGTATTAATTCTCTAACTTCCGAAATGGATTCCCTTTCCTTGATAGCTGTCAAGGGAGTCAGCTCAAGTCTTTTCAGCCCCACAAGATTGACTAGCCTGAGAAGGAAGACCCCCCAAAAGCAGAGCATGAGAAGACACAGTCCTTCTGCCTGAGCTAATGTCCCTGCTGCACCTCCCTGCTCGTCCCTATCTGTCTGTCTGTCTGTCAGAACATCTTTGCCCTTTCACCCACAGTGCTCCCTCATAGAAAGAACCTGGTGCTCTGTCTTACTCATATGGCTCCACAGTACTTGAATTATGACATTGCATAATGCTGTCTGTCTTCCATTTGTGTTCCCTTATATAGAGTATGAACTCTTGATTAGCATTGGGGATACAGGAGCAATGTGGGTACAAAAGCAAAGACAGAAACTAGGGACAAGGTCTCCCTCCTCCTCTTTCTCTCCCTCTTCCTCTTTCTCTCCCCCTTCTACTTCTTCTTCCTCTTACTCCTCCTTTTCCTCTTTTTTTTTGCTTTTTATTTTTTTTCAAGACAGGGTTTCTCTGTGTATCCCTGACTTTCCTGGAGCCCACTCTATAGACCAAGCTGGCCTCTAACTGAAGAGATCCACCTCTTTCTGCATCCCCAGTGCTGGGATTAAAGGTGTGTGCCACCATGTTTGGCTGAAAGAATCTTATTGACTTTAGTGACATAATTTTCTTATAAGGAAGTCAAGGTAAAACTTTAATTTTTTTCTTGAAGTTAACATACATAGAGATGAGTTTCATTGTGACATTTTGTTTTTAAAAATTCTGATTTTATTATTTTTAATTGTGCACAGAGGGTAAATACAGGTACCTGAGGGGGCCAGAGACATCAGATTCCCTGAAACTGGAGTTATAGGCAGCTGTGAGTCATCTGACGTGAGCTCTGGGAACCAAATTTGAGTCTTCTGCAAGAGCACTGTGCTCTTAGCTTCTAAGCCATCTTCTAAGTCCCACTATGACTCTGTTAAACACAGATGCTATTCTGCTTTGTTCTAATTCACAGGTTAAGGTTCATTTCAAATGTGCCCTTAGCCTAACCTCACCCATTACACATATATAATCAACACAATAACTCAATAAAAGTGAAAAGAAGGTCCCATTTTCCCTTTTTGAGCTATTGTCTTCCATTCCTACTTTACTCTGCCCCACACTTGTTCTGTGTCCTCTTTGTCTACCCCATATCCATTGCCTTTTATCCACTAGGACACCAGACTTTTTCTTGTGAGAGTCATTGAGAGAGCATCTATGTTCATTTTCAGTCTTCAGCATGCAGCTCAGAAATTCCAGACCCTAGCAATCTGAAGGAAAGTGGAAGAGGTGGTTCCTATTCTAGAAAAGGAAAGGCAAAGATGGATGGCTTCACAGGCAACATGGTGTCTCACCAAAACGGCTTCACGAGCTTCCTAGTCTCATCGTGTAGTGTGTACCATACACTCACCAAGCAGGCATTCAGGTGGGCAAGTCAGTGCTGTGGTTACTCATATAAAGGCTTAGAGAATAGGAAATACATTAGGCCATCAGTAGAGTTTTCCCTTAATCTGACAGGAGGTATATTTGAGTATTTATTTCAGAAGTGAAGATAATAAAAAAGAAAGAATGGAAGAAAGAGAGAGAGAGAGACAGAGACAGAGAGAGACAGAGACACAGAGAGAGACAGAGAGAAGAATGCAAAGAAGGCACAAGGACATAGACCGTAGTAGAGGAACTGTTGTGTCAGTACCTTAGGGAGAGTTGGAGTTCAATCCTTTTAGACAGAAACCACGGGACATAATGCAAAACATCTAAGAATAGTCCTAGCTGTGACATGAAAGACTTGGGGTATTTATGCATGAAGTGTAAAACTTTTAAACATTTATGCAAGGGAGACAATTCTGTACTATCACAGCGAGGAAGCAGAAAGTCAATTCCTCTTTGCGTGTTGAGTCAGCATAATTGAAATATGTGGTTCTCCACAGTTTTAGCTGAGAAGTGGCAGGCAGATCCTTGGGAAGACATGCAGATACTGGTGACTGCAAGTCTAGAGGCTGAAAGCTCCATGGACTTGGGTGGGACACTCCATGTATACATCAAACTGTACTCAGCCCTCCTTGAAAATCTGCTTTAAGTTCTTACACTGGCTATCTCTGAGGGAAGCCTGGAGAAGGTATATTCTTGGATAAGAAGTGGAAAGGAGAGTTTGCTTTGTGCAGGTTAAGCTAATGTCCTTTTTTCCATAAACACATAACTATTTTGTGTTGGCTATTGCATAGATGATAAAGAAGAAACTACAGCATTTGACCTACAGTCTATTAACCTGGTCCCCAAGAGTGGAGAAGTCAGAGCCGAACCGAATGTTATTATCTAACTAACAAATTCCAGGGCTTCAGAGAATTTACTGAACCAGGATTTGGTTAGCATCTGCTTTACAGGAGCAGGTACAGGGGAGCAACCGCTGAGCAAGTTGGCCAGAGCCAGAGACCTCTGCGGGTCCGGGAGTGAATCTGGGACCTTCGAGAGAGTAGACCTGAGTCAGGTCCTCTGCAGGTTCGGGCATACCCAAATCTGGGACCTCTTAGGGAGTAGATTGGGGCCAGAGACCTTTGCAGTGCTAACCCCAAGCCAGGGACCTCCACAGGAGCAGATCCAGACCAGGGACATTTACAGAAACAGGTCTGAGTCAGCAACCTAAGCCAGAGCAGGCCTGAGACAGTGAACTCCATGGGAGCAGAGCAAACCCCTGGAGCACTGAGCAACCTCCAGGAACATGAAGTGACCAACGGGGTAACTGGAACCATGGCCCTGACTGCACCACAAGGAGCAACCATCTGAGCCTTGGATCCACTGACACCTGGAAGACTGACCACCAGAGTCCCAGACAGCCCCAACTACACAGTCAGAGGAAAAGATGGGTAGACAAGGTAAGAACACACGCAACAACACAAAGAGCAACACGACACCAGTAAAATCTAGTGACCCTACAACAGGAAGATTGAACGACCAAATATAGATGAAGCAGAAGAAAATGACCTAAAAAAAAATAACTTTAGGAGAATGTTTGAGACTCTTAAAGAGGAAATGAGAAATTCCCTCAAAGAACTGAAGGAAAAGACAAACAAAAAAAAATGGAAGACATCAACAAATCCCTTAAAGAAACCCAAGAAAAAGCAATCAACCATATGAAAGAAACTATTCAAGACTTGAAAACTGAAATAGAAACAATAAAGAAAACACAAGCCGAGGGAATTATAGAAACAGAAATCATGAGAAAAAGATTCATGGAGCTGATATTTTTTTGCCGTTTGTTCTTAAGCAAGGGTTAAGATAAAATAGGACACATGGCTTATTAAGTTATACTTATGTGCCGCCTTCCTGAAACAATAGTGAGCCTTAAAGGATGACTTGAGGACTTATGTTCAGACATCACTCTTCTTTCTATTTGCTGCTTGATGAGTGTAGGTGGCATTATTTCTTTCTGTTGATGACTTCTTATGAGCTATCATGCTGAAACATTAAGGCACTGATAAAAACACAGACCTGGAGATCTGGAGAGAGCTGTAACTCAGCAATACGACCTGTAGTAAAAATCCTGCAGAATGTCTCTTGTTACTTTTGGCACTTGGACTCCAAAAGCATCTGGAGGAAGCAAAGAACAGAGGTGAGGCCACTTGGTAAAGAGAGTGATAAGCTAGCAGGCACAGTGGGCACTGAGAAATCCAGATACTTTACACCTCTAATAGGAGAGCAGACAGTGAATTCAGAAATGGAAATGCAAGGCTTTGTTCTACAGGGAAAGCCAATCTCCCAGTCTGGAGAAGAAAACTAGAATCTGCCCACTAGTCTGTTGTTTAGGAAATAAACAAAGCCAAGGTTTGTCAAAAATCTGCGTTCAAATTGGTGAGACTGGCAGTCAAATGATGTAACTGTGAGACAAACTGATATTAGGAAAAGCTGGGTATTCAACGCTGAGGGGTGAAAGATAGGAATAGGTAGCAGAAGTGCAGAATATGAACAGAAAGAATGCACAAGAACAGGGAGAAGACCGGGATGAGGGACAAGACAGACTTCCTTACCTGTTTGGCCTCCTCAAAGTTCAAGAGGCTTGGTGTTGGGATGCACAGGAGTATGGCAGGAACCAGGGAAGACGTGGTTGCAACAGGTCAAGGACAGCTATAGATGCCAGGCAGCCAGCAAGAGAAATAAATCTCAGTTGACCAGAAGGGCTGCAGAGTCCAGGAGCTGCTACAAAGGCTCAGGTACCTCTAGCTGCAAGAAGAACCAAGTCCCAAAATACAGAATGCCCCAGGGACACAGAGCCATAAAAATAAAAATGCTCATTAGATAGAATTTAGAAGACAGAGCCTGACAATAATCAATGCAAACCAATAAATGTTAGTGTATCCCCTGCTATGGTGACAGGGTCTCAGATCAATGAGATTATACAGTTTTAAAAAACAGTGAGCTTTAAAATAAATAAAATGTCTGTTATTTTTGAAAATGTCTTGTATTAAATTTAAATGTATTATCCAAACATTCAATAGAAAGTTAAATTAGTTTGTCAGAATTAGATTCCACAAAAATTGCTTCTTTTTTTTTTCTAGTGCATATTCATGGTTTTAATATTTGCAATACACTCTTAATTCTACATTTTAAAATTCAGTATTTTCTGAACATTTCTTGTAAATTTTTGTTAAATACTTTAAATTAAAATACCTTTAACTTTAGATATGTTAACTATTGTACAGAACTCATGTACACCCTCAGTTTTCTACAGATTATAAATTTCATATCTTATATACCATCCCATGTTTTGTCTAAAAAAATAAGTTATGACTATATATGAAAAATTGCTTCTATAAAATAATCTTTTCTGGAAAAGCATGAGTGTGTGCTAAGGACAGAGAAACAAGCCTGGAAATCTGGGTGAGCCCTGACCCGGATGATCACTGCTGTTCTGGTATCACGCAGGGGCCCAGGCGGTAACATTCTGCATCTCACCTTGAATATTCCACCGTGTCATCATAGCAGCCAACCTTGTCTAACACACGAATAATTAAATGTCATTATTATCGTCTAATATTTAGAGAAGGGAGAAATTCTTGTGCTTTCTCACATGGGCTACACGGTCTTAAGGTCAATACCAGCTTAGATTATATAGTGAAAGCTAAAATTATGTAGTGGAACTTTAAAATGCATGATTTTGTGTAACTAAATAGTTTGTTAAGACACATGTTGCCCCTGACAATGAGTGGGTTTGTGTAATCAGCTCAAACCCCACATAGTACTCAAATACTGTGTACAGAATTTTTCTCCTTTAACAGGGAGCCGCATCACAGGCCAGTGAGGTGCTCAGTAAGGGAAGGCACTTGGCACCAACCATGACCACTTGAGCTTGACCTCCAGGACCTAATAGGTCAGAGCAAACCAACTTCCAGAAGTTGTACTCCCACTGCCACATGTGGGCAGTGGCACACGGGCCTCCCCACCCACCAAAATCAAGCAAAATATATAATAACAATGTAAAGGAACAACTTCAGGACAAATTCCAGAAACATAGGTGGGAATCACCAATATCTTTCCAGACCTTGAAACCAAACTTGGTTCTGTCAACACATTTCACGTGTCCATCCTAGCTTTTCTCTCTATTAGGTCACATTGAAACAGCAAAACAGAATCCAGTCTCTCACCAAATATGGATAATTAATCAGCACATGAGAATTGAGAATCTTCTGGACTGAGAACAAATGGTTGCAAACTACCTAATCACAGGACAGACCCAAATACACACACACACACCACACACACACACACACACACACCACACACACACCACACACACCATACACACCACACACACCACACACACCACACACACCACACACACACACCAGCGTTGTGGATGATAATCTATTAGGTGCTCTGAGTGAGTTTGCAAAGTTAAATAAATAAATAAATAAATAAATAGATTTTTATTTGAGACTGGAATAAAATAAATTTAATTCTGTCAAAAAAGAAAAAGAAAATTGCAAAGTTGCTTCCAGGGAAAGCCCTTGTTTACTATTTTTTTTTTCCTGACCTGATTTTTAAACACACCGGTGAGATGACCTTCCTGGAAGCTGAAGACATGCACTGATTGTAGATGTGTTTAAAAAGTAATTTTAGCACTATGGTCACCGCTGTTCCACTTTGACTATTACAATTACGTTATTTTAAAATGAGCTTCGGGGAACACCAACATGATTAGCCAGCTACGGAGAGCAAAGGCTGTAAAAGTCCAACTACATTTAACTTTGAAAGAGTTTCACCTGGGTCTTGAACGGCTCTTGATAAACACAGGGTTGTTCAAGCAAGCAGGAAGTCAAAGATATACTAGAATATCATCTCTTATCCGTGAACTTTTGTTTGTGTTGTTCGTCTTGGAAGCGACTCCACAGAACCCTCGTCACCCAGTTACAGGTTAAATGTGCTTAAGGGCAGTTCAAAGTCAGAGGGAGAGAGACAGAGACCAGAAACAGAGAGAGATGCATACATTCGGTATTCTAATCAAGATTCAAAAACATAGGTGTCCACCTAGTTAGCCTCAGTGGCGGGACATTTACAGATGCCATTCAAAGAGTTCTGTGAGATTTGAGGGAGGAATAGCAAGCTTCGTGCGAACCTAAAACTGAGATGTGGACTAAAACCAAGGCTCCCTTTTCTTTAAACCGCAACCTGGTCCTTGAGCCTCTCTCTCTCTCTCTCTCTCTCTCTCTCTCTCTCTCTCTCTCTCTCTCTCTCTCTCTCTCTCTCTCTCTCTCTCTCTCTCTCTCTCTCTCTCTCTCTCTCTCTCTCTCTCTCCCCACGGGACTCCTCTGCTCACCAACATTCTGGCCTTCTCCGGCTTCCCAGCTCCGCTGACCATCGTCAGCTGACACCTTCCTCTGTGAGCCTCAGCTCAGCTCTCTGAACGGGGTTGACTGTGCGTGAGTCAGCAATGCGACCTCAGAAGGATCCCTTTGGGTTCGCGGGCATGGTCAGTCAGATCAGAGAAGACAGACCACAGACAGGATTGTGTGGCCCTCACGAACAAGACAGGCAAAGGCAGGCATGTGCGGGCTGACATCTGTGAATGATTAACGGCTACTGCTTGAATGGCAAATTATAGCATAGCTTCATGGTATATTATTTTAAGGGTTGCTTTATTTTGTCAGAATTTTTTGTTTAGTTTATGTGTCTATACATGTGCCGGAGTGAGTTTATATATACCACATGTCCACAGGTGCCTAAGGAGGGCAAAGTTCATCAGATCCCCAGGAACTGGAGTTGCAGGCTCTTGTCAGCTGCCTGATGTAGCTGCTGGGGAATGGACTGGCTCCTTTTGCCAGAACAGTAAGTGCTCCTGACTACTGAACTGGGTCTCCAGCCTCTGGCTGTATGATACTATGTTTCTAAATGTACTCTTTCCCCAGTCACATTTCAAGCAGAAAACATTGTTTCTTTATAGCAAAGGGACTCTAATACAAAGGAAGGATGCGCAGGTGATGGAAAAGCTGAAAGTAAGGTAACCAGTGTTTGCCAGCAATGAGCTGCTGGCACGGTGCATTGGAAGGATAAAAAGAAGATATTCTACCCTGTAGACATTAGAGCCATGGCCTGTTTGGAGTCATCAAAGAGACATACCTGCTATCAGAGATGCTGCCGAGGCAATCAAAAGAGGACAGATACTCCACCAATTCCATCCTTTTTCTGTCCCAATCTCCTTGTACCCGCTATCAGCCTGACATAGGAAACCAGCGTCTGTGTATGTTTACGCTGCTATAACAGAAAACCACCGCCTGCACAGCTTAAACAATGGACTCTACTTCTTGCAGTTCCAGGGCTGTGAGTTGAATGTCAAGGTGCCAGTGAAGGTTCTTTCTAGCTTGTAGACAGCTGTCTTCTTGCTGTACCTTTTGTGTCTTAAAAGAGATATATACACATCTTCACACTCTTACAGCCACAGCCTCAAGATGCTTGAAACTGCTCTGCCTTCCCTGGCAAACTCTGAGTCCAAACAAATCCCTCCTTGAGTTATTTCTTGTCAAGTCTTCGTTCACAGCAGTAACCGAAGTTGCTGATGCAGGCCCTACTTTTCTGTCCTCATTTATCTTCCGATACTGTCATGATGGAGGTAAGAATTTCAACACGTGGATTGGGTGGAGAGGGCACAAATCAGTTGATAGCATCACAGAGAAATGAGACTCCTCCCCTGACCCCACCCCGACACTACCAACACACACTTTCTACTGTGAAACAGAGAGGGCAATAAATAGATCTGAGGGCAAACAGTAAATATCCTCTTCAGAACCAGCTTGTCCAGAGCCACAGCGCCACACCAGGTCCTAATCCAGGTCTTCTAAATCCAGATTCAGCTGACGGCGACTTCCACTGAGACCACGCTATACACATCAGCTCTCCCGGACTCATCTTATTCTGAATTTCCATGTCATTTTTATTCTTTATCCTGTGATTCATTAATGAATGATCTCTTGATTTATTTCTTACTTGTGAGCAATAGTCCATCATTCTATGCCTGTCCAAGTGTACCAATGTATTAAGATCAAGAATCACGGAGATTTCAAGTGACAGCCATCTCATTGTTTACACATACAGTACATGCTACATAACCACTTCAATTGAAGGATTTCTCCCCCCAGGTTATCAAATGTTGTAAAGAATACTTCCACCTGAACAAGGATGACAACAATAGACTTGCTAACATGGAAGGGAGAAAACTCAAAGGGCCTCAATCCTAAACAAAGAACTACAGACAACTCAGGAATGCCGAGAGCATGAGAAATAGTCTTCCCCAGCAAAGAGCAACTAATTGGCTAGCCAATACCAGCTACCAATAACCAGTGGTGAGCCCTGAAATCATATGCATGCAAGTAACATTATATAGACTGTGAAGGTTCTATTTATGCATTTAGGAATACATATATATATGCCTATATATACACATATAAATATATAGACACACACATGTATATATATGAATGTGAGAGAGAATGACAGGGGAAGTGTACGTGGTGTGGCTGGAGAAAGGAAAAGAAGAGGGAAAATGTTGCAGCTATACTTTAATTTTAAAAAAATATTTTAAAGCCAGGAAGTGGTGGTGCATGCTTTTAATCCCAACACTCAGGAGGTAGAAGCAGGCAGATCTCTGTGAGTTCGAGGCCAGCCTGGTCTACAGAGCAAGCTCCAGGACAGGCTCCAAAGCTTTAGAGAAATCCTGTCTCAAAAAAACAAAACAAAACAAAACAACAACAGCAAACAATATTTTAAAAGAATAGTTCCATTTTTTAAATAAAACTATTCATCAGTTTTTCAAAATGCCATATTCTTCTAACTGTCTAGAAAATTTTTCTGTGACTCCAGGAAATTATCCATGTAAATATTGTTTATTATTATTTCGGGGGGCCTCTCAAAGAGCGATCTAGTCATATGAGTCAGGAATGTTAGCTCCCTTTCAGTTCCCTTCTGTACCGATTTATCTATCAGGGTTATCTCTGATCCTGGCCATTTCTCATCCTGATTGAGAAACTGCTGTCCTCGTTTCTCATGTCAGTCCTGAAAATATCTGGTTTGGTTCTATTGATTAGCAATTTATCACCCATTCTTACTTACAAGATAACATTGTAGAAAAATCAAAAATTCCTTTGCAGAAATCTCCCAGAGGTGAAATGATAAACACCTCTCCTTTCTGTCACCACCTGTGTTATGAAATATGACCTGTATTTTGCAATCACTCAGAGCATTATTAGTGCAATGAGATAGAAACCAAAGTCAAATGTTACTGCTTGTATGAGAATGTTTAGAATGTACTGCCTTTGACTAAACCCCAACGTGGCTGCCATTCTGAGCGCTGCTATGACAGACAGCTCCCATCTTCAAGAATCCCATAAGGTCACACAAGCAGGAGCGCAGCAAAAGCGCTTCAGCCCCTGTGACGTCACCAGCGAAGTGATCCACAACTTCTCTGGCCACTCACTACCCCAGCCACGTTCCTCCTGGCTTTGCTGCCCTCTGTGCCCAGAGTTTCTCCTTCTGCATCCTCATTCAAGCTAAAGAACATTTCTGGAGGAAATAACGTTATCAGGCTCAAGGATTTCTGTGGCTTTTTTTTTTTTTTTTTTATGATGGAGAGGAGTTGTTTTGCCATTTGTTTTCTGTTGTTGTTTATTAAGGTTTTTTCTTTGGGGGGGGTTGGTGAGTGGTGTGTGTGTGTGTGTGTGTGTGTGTGTGTGTGTGTGTGCCACAAAGGACAGAGGAAGGTGCTGGATCCCCTGTAATAAGCAATGAGGATTGTATTTTCCTCTAAATTTTAGGAGACATTAATGGTTCCTGTCAGACCTGTACTGATTTTATTTGTTTTTAAGTTTTTACACGCTTAGAGTTTAAAACGTCAAGTAACCTGAAAGAGTATAGAGTATTAAAACATGTCTCCCTGCAATCCCTGATGATTCTCAGTCCTGGATGTCCTCCCAAGGAGCAACCCTAGTGTTTATGTCTGCTGTTGTTGTCATTGTTTTAGATTTATTTCTTTTTATTTTGTGTGTATGAGTGTTTTGCCCTCATGTATGTATGTGCATCACATGGGTGCCTGATGCCTGCAGTGTTCAAAAGACGTCATCAGATCCCCAGGGACTGGAGTTACAGACAGAAATATTGATTCAGGGGGCTGGAGAGATGGCTCAGAGGTTAAGAGCAGTGCCTGCTCTTCCAAAGGTCCTGAGTTCAATTCCCAGCAACCACATGGTGGCTCACAACCATCTGTAATGAGGTCTGGTGCCCTCTTCTGGCCAGCAGGCATACACACAGACACAACATTGTATACATAATAAATAAATAAATATTAAAAAAAAAAGAAATATTGATTCATGGAACTGAACCTGGGTCTTCTGCAAGAGCACCAAATGCTCTTAACTGCTGAGCCATCTCACTAACCAATTTGTTTGTTTGTTTGTTTGTTTGTTTTAATCTTCTCTGAAGCTGATTGTCCAAGATCAATTGGGTTATAATACAGCAAATTTAATTCAAAATGCTAGTAGCTGAATACAGTAAAGATGCTTCGGCATCAAAATATGTCTTGAACCTGCATTGCTTTGTGAGACAAGACTGCAGAGAAAGAGAGAGGCAGAGATTAGTTGGACATATACCTCTCTTACCCAGAGGGACTCACATTGAGCTTGGACTAATCACAGATGTACTTAACAAAGATTCATTTTCTGTGAGGCTAGGAACAAGAGAGCCACACAGCAGAAAAAGCCAGTAATCTCTACCATACATGCGCAATTTTTGGATTTTACATAAACGGTGCATACCAACACAGTCTCTCCACCTTGATTTTTATTTTGCATTGTCTGTGATGGTTCCTTATGTATGACCGAGTATATAATTCACTTATTTAGAACTTGACTGTAGGATATTTGGGTTATTTCTAGGGGTTTTTGTTTTGTTTTGCTTTTTTTGTTGTTGTTGTTGTTGTTATTGTTGTTTTTCAAGACAGAGAGTTTCTCTGTAGCTTTGGAGCCTGTCCTGAAACTTGCTCTGAAAACCAGGCTGGCCTCAAACTTATAGAAGTCCTCCTGTCTCTACCTCCTGAGTGCTGGGATTAAAGGCATGTGCCACCACTTCTCGGCTATTCCTATCTTTTCTTTCTTTCTTTCTTTCTTTCTTTCTTTCTTTCTTTCTTTCTAATTATTGCTTGTTACAAACAATAGCTGCCGCAAATATCCATGTAAGACTAATACAATTCATTGCCATGTATTCAGATGCATTCAGACCTCACTGTGTGCAAAATGCCTTTTAAATCATAGTACATGTTTGGAGTCAACTAATACTCTTGGCAGGTGACAGAATTTACAGGTTCCTTATTTACGGTGACCTTTGCCCCAGGGCCTGTCGCAGTCACCTAGATCTTTGCACAGTATTACACATGTACTCCAGAAGGCTCACTCCCCAACCAGAACTCATAGTTCTATGTGAGATCCGCCGCCTCTGTTTTGGTTGCCTTCTAGATAGGACCATACATAAGAGTCTCAGTCTATTCCAAATGAACCTGAGTCCTGCACCCGTCACCTCCCACCTTTCCTGCCTCTGCAGATGCTGTAACTTCTCCTTCAAGCAGGTGCCCCAGCTGAAAATTCAAGTGTGGTCCTTGATAATGTCCTTCCTCCCTACCTGAGTCTCCCATCTCTGCCCCTCTCTGTCACACAGTCAAGCCCTGTGTGTCTCTTATTCCTCTGCATGCCCAAACTCCTGGCAGAAACACCTTAAGGGAGGCAGAATTGATTTTGCACAGAAATTTGTTTCGTCTTGGCAAGGAGGGTGTAGCAAAGCAGAACAATTTACATTACGGGAGCCAGAGAGCAGGAAGGGAGGGGGTTTCTTTTTTTCCCCTTTCGATTCCTGCTATGCTCCCAGCCTATGGGATGCTCCCAGCCTATGGGATGCTCCCAGCCTATGGGATGCTCCCAGCCTATGGGATGACGCCAGCCGCAGTCAGAGCACCTTAGTTCTCTCTGGAAAAGCCCTAATCTCCTAGGGACTTCTCAGTCTAATCCCATCGACACTGAGCTCTGGCACCACAGGCCTCTTTCAAACTCCACCTTGACTCCATCCGCTCTTTTCCATCCCCACTTCTTTCTGAACGAAGCTTTTCATTAGCTCCGAGCTGAATTATTAAAAGACCTTCTTCACAAGCCGCGGTGTCGTTCAGAGTTATTTTCTAGGCGGAGACACTTAAAACATAGATCATATCACACTCTCCCCCGCCTCGAGCCTTTGCTTTGAAAATCAAATTAGAACTTCTGAGAGGGCTCGCTCAGGTCCGTGTGATGCGGCTCCAGATTGCCTCACCAAATGCGCACATTTCATGTCAGCCTCCGCCTCCATTTTGGCTCCGTCAAATGTGTCAAACTTCAAGGTCTTCGTTCTTGCTGGCCCTCTTCTGAAAGGTCTCTCATCCTCCCGTCTCACTTCCTCGGTCGGGCGTTCATTGTCATCTGTACGCGAGTAGGTCTTACGAGTTATTTTCAGTCATATTTCCTTCACAGCAACACTCGCAATTGGCCATTTTTATATGCATTTGCTTGCCGATTTTCTTTCCTCACAAAATGTAAGCGCCAGACATTTCTGTGTTGTTGGGAAATCTATTCCCAGTGCCTTAAGCGGCATTTATCTTAAGGAAGGTGGTGGAGTAGAAGGCAAGGACTCAGACATTTGAGTGATATGACAGACACAGGAATGGCTTCCTATTTAAAAATAAAAAAAAAAAAAACTAGAATATGAAGCCACATCTGTCTGGTTCCAAAGCTCATGTTTGTTGTTTTGTTTTGTTTTGTTTTTGTGTGTCATACTGACCTCTCATACATTTTATACCCATCATGCTCAGCTAATTGCTCTTTTTAATTTTTTTTGGGGGGGCGGGGGGGTTTCAAGACAGGGTTTCTCTGTGTAACAGTCCTAGCTGTCCTGGAACTCTCTCTGTAGACCAGGCTGGCCTCGAACTCACAGAGCTCTGCCTGCCTCTGCATCCCGAGTACTAGGATTAAAGGAGTGCGCCAGCACCACCCGGCCTTTCAACATATTTTAACACATATTAAGTCTACAAAATAGTGACACTCGTTGGGAAATTTTCATGTGTACAGATAATGTAATTTGATGACATCATCCCCATCTCATTTTTCTTTTTCCCTGCCCCCAATCTTACTTCTCAACTCTAACAGTCCTTCTATCTTTAAGGCCCTCTCCTTGAGTCCACATATTAAAGAAACTGTGGTAGTTACTTTTCTAAATCTTGTGGAACATTTGTTTACACTGTAAAGATGTGTCTCTGCCTAAGGTACCTTCTGATTGGTTTAATAAAGAGTGTAGTGGCCAATAGCTAGGCAGGAGAGGATGAGGATAGGCAGGACTTCCGGGGGCGGTGGAGGATGGGGGAGAGAACCCTGGGAAGATGAAAGCCTGAATCGCCAGCGAGATGCATTGGGAGCAGGACACGCAGTATGGAAATGAAGTAACAAGTCAGTGACAGGATGTAAATTTTTAAAATGCGGGTTAATTTAAGTTCTAGGAGCTAGTTGGGAATAAGCCTAAGCTAAAGGCCAGGCTTCCATAATTACAAGTTTCCATGTCTTTCTTCATTTGTGGGCCAGCAGAGAAGAAAGCACTGCTACAAATGTCTCCTTTTTGTTTGTTTGGTTTTTTTTTTTTTGGGGGGGGGGGTTGTTTCCTTTCTGAGTCAGGGTTTCTCTGAGCCGCCCTGGCTGTCCTGGAACTCACTCTAGATGGAGTGACCAGGCTGGCTTCGAACTCAGAGATCCACCTGCCTCTGACTCCCAAGTGCTGGGATTAAAGGTGTACACCACCACGTGGCTGGTTAATTTTTCTCAATGTGATGATCTCCAATCCTATCTACTTTCCTATAAACGATATGCACTATGACTTTGTCCTTATTAATGACCGAGTAATACTCCACTGTGTAGTACCTAGCACTTGGTTGTTGTGTATTTGGACTCACTTTACTATGGACAAGAGCAGCCACAAGCCTCCTGGTAAGTCTAATATGAAAACTGAATTTGGTGCTAAGCCCTCGTTTGGATTTCACACAAGAATGAAAGTGAACTTTGAAAGCACTAGTAAAAATCCTTCCGTGTGTTGAATTAATTCACTGCGACACTTTTCCCCATCTGGAACTCGGATTTCTGGTTTGTGCTATCCTGTGAATAAAGCGATATAAAAAAAAGCACTCGAGATTCCGAGCTCACCAGCATTCACACTAGAACTGAGAAACTGTCAGCAAGCTCCTTTGCTGTTGCAAATCCCATCCAAGTCATGGACACTTGGTTGCCAGAAGATACCGAACAGAAAAATCATCTGGAAGAATATGGTGTCTGAGGACAGCAATTCCCCAAAAATTTCTTCGCAATCCTAAACACTTCCAATGAAACAAACAGAAAAGTTTGTCCCGTTATGTGTAATAATTTGAGATGCTCAAGGTTGATTTTACTAATTCTTGTTTGGATGAACCAGTGATTTGGTGGATTGGAGAAATGACTCACTGATTAAGAGTACTGGATGCATTTCCAAAGGACTGAAGTTTGATTCCCAGCATCAAAACCAACTGTAACTCCAGTTCCGGGAGCTTTGGCGCCCTCTTCTAACCCCCACAATGCCCAGGAAGCACAGAAACATATGCAGGCCAAACACTCACAAACAATAATTAAAACATTAACTTTTTAAGTAGTGACTTAGGGCTGGAGAAATGGTTCATGAGGAAAATGCTTGCAAGTTGAGCATGCAGAACTGGTTCTGATCCACAGAGTCCATGTAAAAAACTAGACATGACAGCCTACCCCAGTCCTGGAGAGAGGAGACCAGCAGGTCTCTGGAGCTCATTAGCCAGCCGTAGCCAAATTAATGAGCTCCAGGTTCATCGAGTGACCGTAAAGTGGAGAACAGAGGAAAGCACTCGACAATATCAGCTTCCAGCCTTCACCTGTGCATGCAAGGCAAGTACACTCACACACACGTGCATGCACACACACCACACACAATGATTTACACTCTGGTAGAATAAATAAAACAAGACTCTTTATTTTCAGCTTGCATAACTGACTTCATGTATTGCCATCTACGTCTACCATGTTATTGAAAACTGTGTTTCTTCTGATCAACTGAGTGACGTAATGCTATACGGTCTCGATGTATTGTAGGGAAAATTACACGGCAGGTTTCTGGGTAAATTAAAGGACCCAGCTGAGTTTCTTCAACTGTGTTCCATGGATCATTGAATTCAGAGTCACGAAGAATGCTTGTCACGAAGTGAAGTTCTTGGCAGTTTCCCAGACTTTCTCCTACATCCCTGAGGACTGGGGCACGGAACCTGCTTGTTAGCTCTCTGGGTGATTGATTCTTATATGAGCTAAAATTATATACCCACATATAATGTGTTTCTGCCCTTGCTTGGCTCAGCCCTGAGGTTTACCTCTAGACTATGAACAATCCCCCAAACCACCTAAAGCAAGAATCCCTAGCTGATGCCCGAGCAGAGGTCTGTCAAGATAGCAGCCCTGTTAATTCTGGGACTCCGGATGTTGCCTAAAGGTAAGTTGATCCTCCCGGGTTCCTTCATGAAAGAGTCTGCCAGACATTCTGCAGGACACAAAAGACAGTGACTGACAAACTACCAATATAGATGGAACTGACTTTGAAATTTCCTGTTTCATGGAAAATTCTGCTGTATACTATGGGCCTGTAGGCTGAAGATGGACGTCCCAATGTTACATAAGAACTTTGGCTGTTCAGGCAGAGAGATGTATCTGTCAATTCTAGAGTTTAAGAAGTTGCTTACAATGTACTTCCTATTTATTTAGGTAATGTTATATCCTTCTGGGATCTTTGATGGAGTTGAAGAATAGATAGCTATAATTTCCCTTTGTTATAATAAAATATAAAGTAGATAAAATATTATAAATATAATACTTGCTTGATAACTGTTTTGTTATATGTCATTTTACTATATTAAAGTTAAAGTCTTTTTTTTTTTCATTTAGACAGAAAAGTGGGGTATGATGTGGGATTCTCCTCTGTCTGTTGTGAATACCATTGCTTAATAAAGAAACTGCTTTGGGCCTATTGCAGTGCAGAATAGGGCAAGGTGGAAATTCCAAACAGATAGATGTAGAGAGAGAGTAGGCAGAGTCAATGAGAAGCCATGTACCTGCCGCAGGAGACAGACACTGGACGCTGGACAAAACCTTACTGGTAGGCCACAACCACATAAATAGAAATGGGTTAATTTAAGATATAAGAGCTAGCTAGAAATATGTATAAGTTAATAGGCCAAGCAGTGTTTTAATTAATACCGTTTCTGAGTGGTTATTTCAGGTCTGGGTGTCCAGGGATGAATGACAACAAACAACCAAACTGAAAAAATGGACAAGAGGCTTAAACATTCCAGCAAAAGACAGATATAAATATAGACAGTCTGTAGGCACACTAGCGTATTCACCATTTTTAGCCATTAATTTCAAGTCAATGCTATAATGAAATATGACTTCACATTCAGTAGGATGGCTATTATTTATAAAATGGGAAACACTAAGATTGGCAAGGATACGGAGAAACAGGGAAGTTTTGTGCTTTGCTGGGGGAGGTAAAATGGTGTGGCTAATGCAAAAAGAAACGGTATAACACTTCTTCAAAACATTAAACACAAAATTTATCATAGGATCCAACAATTCCATTTTCCCAAGGAACTGAAAAAAAAGATACTGTAAACTGATGTTCATTATTACATTATTTACAATAGCTGAGAGGTTAAAAAAAAAAAAACAAAAACAAAAAACAAAGAAAACCCTAGTATTCACAAACAGGTGAATGGAGAAATAGAATGTTGACTATACACCAAGGAATCTGACTTTAAATGCTGATATTACGACATGGGAGACCCTAGTAGGTATGTTACTAAGCCATAACATACCTAGTAAGTATGAAATAAGCCAGGTACAAAAAGAAAAACATGATCTGCTTATACTTATATGAGCTATCTAAGGCAGGCAAATCCATAGAGACAGAGACTAATATAGAGGTTTCCAGGTGTTAGTAACAGGAGGAAATGGAAAGCTGTTTTAACTCTGCGTACAGAGTTTCTGTTTGGGGTAATGATTAGCTGTGGAAATTGATAATTGTGCAACATTGTGCCTGTGAACGGTCTCTGCATTGTACATTTTAAACAGGATAAATGGTGATATCTATGGCATATACACTTTCATATGATTAAAAACATCAAAGTAAACACAACTGAACAAGTATTTCTGTAGCAGGTTATCAAGTCTTTAGGTATATAGCAATGAATGGTATAACTGGGTTATATGGTAACATACGTTTAGCTTTTTAAGGATGCTTCTCACTGATTTCCGTAGTGGCTGGAACAATTTGTAGCCCCACCAATAGTCAATGAGAATTCTGCTTTCCCCACATCACTGTCAAGATATGTTGTCGGTCATTTCCTTGATCTTAGTCATTCTGACTAGGGTATGATGAAACCTCAAAGTAGTTTTAATTTGAATTTCCCTAATTACTAAGGTTGTAGAATACTTTGAGAGAAATCTCATTTCTTCTTTTGAGAACTCCTTGTAGGTGAACGCAATAAAGTAATCCCACACTAGCTAATGGAGCTATAAGAAATGGCTCTTTATTTAGGGGCAGACTCACAGATCCACAGTCCTCTGCACGAGAAGGGAATAGGAACTGAATCTAGCAGCCGAAAGAGAGAGAGGGAGAGCAAGTCACTGCGAAAGTTTTACTTCTGCATTTATAGTACAAAAGACAATGCCCAAGTGTGTTGGTATCTTAAAGGCTATTGGCAAAAGGAGTTCCCACAGCAAGTCCATGTTCAGACTGGTAGCTCAATTTTAAATTGGTACATTTGTTAGCTTTTTTAAAATTTAAACATTTTTTTTTCATTTTACATACTAGCCCCTCCCCTTCTCCCAACTCTCCACCTCCCTCCATCTCATCCCCATCCACTCCTCAGAGGGGGTAAGGCCTCCCTTGGGGAGTCAACAAAATCTGCTATACCAAATTGAGGTAGGACCAAGCCCCTCCCCACTGTATCAAGGCTAAGAAAGGTATCCCACCATTGGGAATGAGCTCCAAGAAGTCAGTTCATGTACCCAGGATAAATCTCACTGCCAAGCCCCCCTTCAACAGACCAAGTCACATAACTGTCATTCAAAGGGCTTAATTTGGTTTTATACAGGCTACATAGCTACCAGTCCAGAGTTCGTGAGCTCCCACTAGCTCAGGTCAGCTGTCTCTGTGGTTTTCCCCATCATGATCCTAACCACCTCTTGCTCCTATGATCTCTCCTCCCCCTCTTCAACTAAGTTCCAGGAGCTCAGCCACTGCAGTGCACGGCTGTGGATCTCTGCATCTGCTTCCATCAGTTACTGGATGTAGGTTCTATGATGACATTTAGGGTAGTCACTAATCCAAGTATAGGGGAAGGTCAGTTCAGTCACCCTCTCCACTAGGAGTCTTAACTGGACTGGAGTCATCCTTGTGGATTCTGGAGTATTATTCAGTGGTTAAAAAAAAAAAATGACATCTTGAATTTGCAAGCAAATGAAGTAGAAAAAAAAAACATCCTGAGTGAGGTAACCCAGAACCAGAAAGACAAACATGATATTTACTCACTCATAAGTGGATATTAAACATAAAACAAAAGATAACCAGGATGCAATCCACAACACCCAAGAAGTTAAGTAACAAGGAGAAGCCTAGAGGGACACACATGGAGGGCCCCAGGAAAGGGTAGAGTCATGATCTCCTGGGTAAACTGGGAAGGGAAGTAGAAGGAAGGGGAGGGAGGATAGGAACATGAGGGCTGGAGATGGTGGAGTTGGGGGAGGCGACACAGAGTGGGAGCAATGAAAGAGCTGTCTTTATAGAGGAGCCATTGTGGGGTTAGGGAGAAACCGAGTGCGTTTGTTTCCTTGATTCTTTGTTTTATAAGTTCTATCTTCTAGATCTTAATCTTTAATTGGATAATTAGGTGACAAAGATTCTCTCCCTTTCTCTGGGAGCTTTCCCTTCACTAGGTCGTTTCCTTGCAATACAAAGGTCCCATTTGTTGGCCGTAATTCCTGAGAAGTGAAATCCTGTTCAGAAAGCACCTTTCCTGCACCTCTATCCTATAGGGCACTGCCTGTTTTCGTACAGAGCTTTCAGTTTCAGGTTTCACTTGGAGGTCTTGAGTCAGTGCAGTTGATTTTTGTGCAGCATCATTGAAAATGGTCAAATTTCTGTGGACATTCAGTTTTCCTAGCACCATTTGTTGGAGATGCTGCTTTTTCTCCAGAGCGAGTTTGTGTTGCCTTTGTTGAATATCAGGTTGTAGCACGATTAATAAAAACCCAGAGACAGAGATTGGGGTTCAACCTGAAGGTCAGAAAAGCAAAACAGCCAGCCATTGGCTCTTACCTCTACCTCAGTCAGCAATGGCGATCCTGCCTCCAGGAATTTTTAGAATGAGACTGTGAGTGACAGCTGTCTCCTCCCATCTTATGTTCCTCTCTTGTGCTGGGGTTAAATGTGTACACCACAACCACCCAGTTTCTATGGCAAACTAATGTGGCTACTAGGATTAAAGGTGTGTGTCGCCACTACCTGATCTGTAAGGCAGATCAGTGCAGCTGTGTTTCTCTCTGAATTTCAGGCAAGCTTTATTTATTAAAATACAAGCAAAAATATTACATCAGGCGGCTCTAATTTCATGCACTTAAGACTGGCTCTGCCGTTTTGTTCCATTGATGTGTGTATCTGTTTTTGTGACAGTGTCATGTTTTTTATAGCAGAACCATATATATAACTCAATATATAATATATATTGAAATATATAGATAGATTTCTATATACGAAACCTGTAACTATATGATAATAAAACTTGAAATCTGGTATGATAATCCTGCCAACATTTTCTTTTTGCTCAGAATTGTTTTGATTATTCAGGGTCATTTGTGGTCCCATAGGAATATTAGAATTTTTTTTTTAAAAATATTTTTATTGAGAATGTGAGGATTTTAATTGGGATTGCACTGGTTCTCTGATGGTCATTTTCACAATATTTCACAATATTCTGTCACATGGAATTGCTTTTCATCTTCTAGTGGTTTCTGCCGTTTCTTTCTTCTGAGATTTGAAGTTTTCGGTGTAGCAGTTCATTGCTGCTCTGTTCACAATATCTGGGAAACAGAAGCAGCCAAGATGTCCATTAACTAATGAACAGTCCGTGGGAGTGTAGTATGCCCATACACAATGAAATTCTATTCAAATGCAAAAACATGAAATCATGAAATACACAGGGAAGACAAATGCCACGTCTGTTCTCTCTAATTTGTGGGTTCTCAATCCCAATCTTTAGGTCTGAGGTATAAGCTGGAGTAGCTAGGGAAGCCAGGAAATGAAAAAAGAGGAAGTGAGGAGGATCTCCACAAAGGAGACTGGCAGGGCAGTGCTATGAAGGGAAAAGGGAAAATGAAGAAAACTTAATTGGGGAGGGAAGATAATACAGAAGGAACAGGAAGGAGGAAGTGGGAGGAAACTAACATTAAGGATAATTAAAAGCACCATAGGAATTCTATAATCTTATGAGTTTATTTAAAATACACACACACACACACATGCTTGTTCATGCACATGCCTGTGCATGCAGATACACACACACGCACACACACACACATGAATAAATATGAGGTCATTAGTCTCGGTGGTCAGCAGGTACAGGAGGAGCTACAGGAGGAGAAAGAGTAGCAATGATGCAAATATAGTGTACAACTCAGTTTCAAAGAAGATACGCATCTTAATAATTTCTTATATTGATCACAAGCTGAAATGGTTACATTGTGCATATATTATTAAATAAAATCCATCAATATTAGCTTTGCTTATTTCCTTGAATTTTTAAACTACAGTTTTAAATTAATATGTAGGTGTGAAGATGTCATAGTGATACCATTATTTTATGCATTCATTAAAACGTTTAAAAATCATTCAAAATATACAGAAGATACAAAATATACAAACATCTTAAGATAATGCTTCTTTATTTCTGTTATAATTTCATTACTATTTGTTTAATTTCGATTAGTTTAGTTCTTGAGACAGTCTCACACTGTACCACAGGCAGCCTCGAACTCACAGTAGTGTTCTTGGTACAGCCTCCTTCAAGTGCTGAGATCATAAGCTCGAGACATGGTGTCTGAGAAAGCAATGCCTGCCTAGGGTGAAACATACTATGCTAATGCTTTATCCAGTTGTCAAAAGCACACAATTAGACAGAAAGTTAAACAGAACAAAAAGAAATATCAAAAGCCTCCCATTTTTCTTCAATTTCTGAGTAATAGAGCCTTCTAGAACATATTAATCTAGAATAAACTAATTTACCTTGTTTTATCAGATTTTGTGAACACATTCCATGCTACTGAAATATGGAGTAGTTGGAGAGGGATGGTAATGTTATTCACAGAGCCAGTGTGTATTTTATTACCTATGAAGTCACTTGTGGAAATTATATATGCCAAATCAATACATATTTTATCAGTGTTTTACCTCTTAGGAGATAGATGACTTACCAAGACATTTCTGAATAGTTTGTTCCCATTATGCATGTACTACAGTATCTGTTAGTATAAATTTATATTTATATTTCCTGGAAATCCCCTCATTCATTGATGAAAATGTTGAAGATCTGTTATTTTTATTTTTCATTACTCCGTAGAAAATTTCAAAGATAAAACTGTCGTGTATCCTATAATAGTTGAAAATATCAAAAGGCATTCATAAATTGGCATATAAGACCAGTAACTAGATAAACTGAAAGAACTGATAAACAATAGAAATTAATGTCTCTATTATCTAACTGGAATAGTCAGTGACACAATTATTACTTCTGTACTGAATGAAAAGTTATTGTTTCTGTATTAAGTCAAAACTACTGGAGCTGGAGAGATGGCTCAGTGGTTAAGAGCATTGCCTGCTCTTCTGGAGGTCCTGAGTTCAATTCCCAGCAACCACATGGTGGCTCACAACCATCTGTAATGAGATCTGGTGCCCTCTTCTTTCTGGCCTTCAGGCAGATGTACAGGCAGAACACAGTATGCATAATAAATAAATAAATAAATAAATATTAAAAATATTTTTAAAAAACTACTATTATAAGCCAGGCGGTGATGGCACACACCTTTAATCCCAGCACTGGGGAGGCAGAAGCAGGTGGATCTCTGTGAGTTCGAGGCCAGCCTGGTCTACAAAAAGCTGTTCCAGGACAGGTCCCAAAGCTGCAGAGAAACTCTTTCTCAAAAAAAGCCACAAAAAAAACCCTACTATTATACAATCTGCAGTACTGATTATTATTTCCCCTGGGATCACATGAAGCATTTTAATATAGCAATACAGTTAATATTTCACAAAGCTAATTTCTATTTCTTACAAAAGTATAACTCAAATCAATCTTTTTAGAATGCTGCTTTGTCTTAACATTCTGAACAAACCAGTTTTACTGTAAAATTCATTTTTTTACAGACTTCATTTTTATGTAATTACTCTACTTTTGATTTTATGTTTGCTTCTTTTTCTTTACACAAAATACAGAATGTTGTAGGATATCTTTTGCTCTGAGGAGACACCATGACCACAGCAACCTCTTTTAAAAGAAGAACATTTCACTGGGGTGGCTTACTTACTTAGTTCAGGGGCTTAGACATTATCATCATGGTGGGACATGGTGGCGTGCAGGCAGCAATGGCGCTCTAAAAGAAACTGATAGTTCTACATCTTGATCTGTAGGCAACAGCAGGTGAACCGAGATGCTGAGCATAACTTGAGCATAGGAGACTTCAAAGTCCACCCCCACAGTGGCACACTTCCTCCAACAAGCCGCACCCCACAATAGTTCCATTCCCTATGAGCCAATTACATTCAAACTATCACAGAGTATAAAGCCAGTTTTCAAATTGATTCTTTGAACAACAGTTTGCAAATAAAAAATTCTGACTGAGCCGGGCGGTGGTGGCGCACACCTTTAATCCCAGCCCTCGGGAGGCAGAGGCGGGTGGATCTCTGTGAGTTCGAGACCAGCCTGGTCTACAAGAGCTGGTTCCAGGACAGGCTCCAAAACCACAGAGAAACCCTGTCTCGAAAAACAAACAAACAAAAAAAAAAAAAATACTGACTGATGGCTACAAGAAATTGGGAATATTTAAAGCTGTACCTAGAACTTCTCCTATATTTGAAATTTATGTTAATAAAGAGTTAGTTCTTTATCCCCAGATCTATTGGTGCAATTTGTACTGGCTGTTCTATTACACTTTCGATTGAAGAAGTCAAAATGCTTCAAGCTGCCTAGAAATTTAGTTGTAGCGCGTCGCCCCTAAATTGCGTCTTCATGAAGCAGCTGAAGCTGCGAAGCTGCAGAAAGCCCCATTCTCATGGTGCTCTACAATGGCTTTCATGCCATTGCACACACCGATGAAATGCACACCAGGAAATCAAAAGCAGTGCAAACAAGATTGTAAAGTACAGGGAAGAAGAGTGCAAAGCTTCAACAAAGGACCAATCAAGGGAAGAATCTTGGCTCCACCAAACCCTCAGTGAACTAGTTAGATAGAAACTTTAGTACTTAAAATACATTGCCTATTATTTGTATTCTTTTTTTTACCCACTATTCGAATTAACTAACCAATAACAGTAATGATATTAGCAGTGTTTACTGTCCTAATTACCACCTAGAAGGGCTTGTCTAAGGGTGCATTAATAGTCCAATACATGTCATAAAAATTTTAATAATACAAGATTTATGTTATTTGGTACATAAAATAACTGAAGTTTGTCTAAGTGTAGAGTAACAATTCCTGATATCTTAAGATGTTGTATTTAAAGTGATGTTAGCCAAATTTAATAGAAATGGTTAGATAAATCACTGATTCTTATCACTTAGCTTTTAAATGGTAGAGCAGAATGAATTAATTTTTTCTCTTTTAAAAGCCTTATTTTTAGCTGTGTGCATATGTGTGTATCGGTGTGAAAGTATGTGCACATGAAATATAGGCCCCAGGAGGTCAGAGGAGGATGTAGGATGCCCTGGACCTGGATTACAGGCAGTTGTGAGCAATCTGTATGCTGCTCTAAACGCTGGTCCTCTGCAAGAGGAGTTCATGCTTTTAACTACTGAGACATCTCTCCAGCCCCTGGTTTTATTTTCTTGTGTTTTGTTCTAGTTGCAGGGCAATGCTGTTAATGTTTTTTTTTAAAAAAAAAAAAAAAAAAAAAAAAAAAAACAATATGGAGGAGGTGAAGGAGGAGAAGGATAGAAATGCAATACCGTTTTTCAGGCATTCCAGGAGTTAGAGTAGAAATTCTGGAAAAGGAACCTTTTAAAGGCACATTCCACAGCTTTCCGGAGGTACGATTGGCACGTAATAAACAGCATCTTTCAGGAATTTTAAAGTAAAATTATCTTTTCAATTTTACATCACGATCATTTAAGCAGGAAAGTATTTAAAATATACAGCCTGAGAAGTCAAGAAACTGCTGGTGCTTGGGAACCTGAGACAGGAGAGCATGAGTTTAGGGCCAGCCTGGGCTACAGAGTGAGTGCCAGGCAAACCTTGGATATATAGCAGCACTCCATCTTAACAGTAAAACAACAAAACCAAGCTTCCCAAGTGGTTGTACGTTTTATCCCATCCTCACACCGCCAGCCACTCTACTTTCTTGCTAGCGGGTGGTCCAGGCTGCCTCTTCAAACTTTAAACTGCCTAATAACTAACGGTGTCGAGTCTTCCCACGTGTGAGTTTGTTATTAACAGTTCCTGGCGAAAGCTCTTCAGATCCTTTAGGCTCTTTCCATTGATTTATTAGTGTTTCTATTCTTAGGTAAACATTCTTTCTTGGACATATATTTGGAAAATAATTTTCACCAGACTACGGCTTGCATTTTGAACTTTATAGCCATGTCTTTTAAACAGGAATGGGTTTCAACATTTTATAGTTTTCATTTTATTCTTTAATATTTGTTCTTTCTCTATATTTTAAGGAAGCATTTTTCAAATCTAATATTATTAAGATTGCATACTATGTTCACTTCTAAAACATTTATAGCTTTAATGCTTAAGTTTAAGATGATACTGTATTTAAAGTAGTTTGTGCATATGCATGAGTGAGGTAAGAAGCAGCTGATTTTGTTTTTGTATTTTTTTTCAGCATTTTTCTGTCTATTTGTTCTGTCACCATTTGTTGACAATTCTATCTGGAGGGGGAGATGCTAACAAGGGTAGTAGATATGATCGAAGTACATTATATTCACCTACAGAAATCTTATAACAAAGCAAGTTTTACCCAATTTTTTGTTTGTTTGTTTGTGTTTGTTTTTCAAGAAAAGGTTTCTCTGTGTAGCTGTGGCTATGCTAGAACTCACTCTGTAGATTAGGCTGGCCTCGAACTCACAGAGATATGCCTGCCTCTACCTCCCTGAGTGCTAGGATTAAAGGCGTGGGTCACCACCACCCAGCTTTGTACAATTATTATCTGTTACCATAAACTCTAAACCAATTGTCCTTCCCTTATGGATTTGTCTTATTAAGACTGACTCCTTGCATATGTCATAGTCAATGTCTAAACTCTTTTCTCATATTCATTGATCCTCTCTGATGTTTCCTCAAGCAATTCATTAGTAACTTTGGTACTAATAATCAAAAACTAAGTTCTCTATTGTAGTAAATGTCATTGTTTAACCCACAAAGTTCAAATGCCACTGTCCTGAACCCCTGAACCCCTGTATGTGGCCTCATTTGGAGCTAGAGTGTTTACAGTGGTGGCTGAATCAATAGTGTAGACCCTAATTTTTTTTTAAAATATTTATTTATTTATTATGTATACAATATTCTGTCTGTGTGTATGCGTGCAGACCAGAAGAGGGCACCAGACCTCATTACAGATGGTTGTGAGCCACTATGTGGTTGCTGGGAATTGAACTCAGAACCTTTGGAAGAGCAGGAAAGTGGATGGCATCCTTTTATTTTTTTTAATTTGTCATTTGTCAGGGGGGTGCTACTGTTGTTTTATGGTTTTGTTTCCAAAACATGGTTTCTCTTTGTCACCCTGACTCCTGGAACTCATTTTGTAGGCCAAGCTGTCCTCAAACGCAGATCTGCCTGCCTCTGCCTTCAGAGTGCAGGGATTAACGGTGTGGACCACCATGTCCAGCAAGATGGATGGTATCATTTTAAAAAGAAGAGATCTGGAGACACACACAGCTGCACACAAACAGAAAGAACACTACATGCGGTGGGAGACTCCCCCACACATACACACACATGCACACAAGGCACAGAGAAAGACCTGCAATGGCTCGCCGAAGGATTCTAACTCTGACCCTTCCCAACACTTCTGGGCTTCTCCGGAGCTGAGACAATAGATTCCTATCTCTTACATTACTTATTTGTGTTTCTCTACCAAGACTGTGCTAGAAAACTAATGCATTGATTCACAACTTTGGAAATATATCATAATGTGGCAAATTTGTGGAAATGGGACTAGAATTATTTCTGACTGAACTTAGATTTTTTTTAAGGTTTTCTCATAAATGTCAATTTCATTTGCAAAATCAATGACGGGTTTTAACCACTCCCATAGTCTTTCCACATTATATTGTCACTCACGCCATTTCTTTGGAGACTCTTTCTGGAATCCCACACTATTGTGCCTCTTGTCTCTCCCATAAAGCAGATTTATCGTAGCAAACGGTAGCGTATGCCCAGACACCAGTGAGGCACTAAAGTAACCATGGTGGCACCTAGGACTGAAAATATTCTGAAAAGCAGCTTAAAGTAAGCCAAATGCTTTTACAAGGACAGAAAGTTGCAGACTCCAAAGAAGAGTGATTCCAGCAGTTGCTGATTTTTCATTATCGAATGGACTTGTAAATTTCAGTGACGTTGAATTCTTCTGGACAAAAAGGACTGGTGTCACACGGCCATATTAGGAACCTTTTATCGCATTGGCCTCTAGAACTTTAAAAAATTATGGGTTTGGCCGGGCGGTGGTGGCGCACGCCTTAAATCCCAGCACTCGGGAGGCAGAGGCAGGTGGATCTCTGTGACTTCGAGACCAGCCTGGTCTACAAGAGCTAGTTCCAGGACAGGCTCCAAAACCACAGAGAAACCCTGTCTCGNAAAAACCAAAAAAAAAAAAAAAAAAAAAAAAAAATTATGGGTTTGCCGGGTACTGAGTTTTACAATGCCCAGCATGCCTCACCTCTAGCAATTTCCCGCTTCCTCTCTGTGCCGCTGATTAAAAGTTAATCGGGCACTAACTTTCAGAGTTATTAATCTTTCTCTCCATGTAGCCTGTCTTTCTAAGTAGATTATGAGTCCCTCGAGGGCAGAGGCTTCTCTGTAGCCTTTTTTTTTTTTTTGTAACTCTGTTTTATGGTACTTTATAGTGGTTATGATGATAAAGATAAAAAGAAAAAATGAATTAAAAATTAAGTACGGTCATAGCACGTTTTTTTTTTCAGTGTGATTAGATATTCAGAGTGTAAATTAGACATGGCCCTCAATCTTGAGTATCAGAGCAAGCGTACACACTCTGAAGTGTGTAGTATTCAAGCGGATTTAAATTTAAAAGACTCTCACCACAGCCTTTTTATTGCATCACCCTCGGTACCTAGCATAACACTGAATATAACACCGAATATCATTTGCTCGTAGCTAAAATGCTTTGATAAATGATTGATAGTCACAGATATACATTTTCTCAAAGACACGAGGATGGTTAGTCAGTGGTTCCCAAATCTTGGATGTCACAGACTTACAAAATCCCATAGACACTTTGGGGCCTGACATAAACTTGTCTGTCTCTCAACTGGTAAGAAAGGATGTTAAGAAATGTGGTTACTATTATGGTTGTAATAAGAAGGTGTTTTAATACCAAATTAATATAAAGGATATATTAAGGACAAGAAACAGTCCTTTACAGAATACATATAACTTCATTTAGTAAAAACCATACTCCATGCTAATGAGACATCTTTGAGTGGAAATATTACCTTACCTCTGACTTTAAGCAAGGATTACACAAGTGTAACTGTTGTTTCCGTGGACCAAAACAGAGCAGCAGTAAGCAGGTTCTGGGCTTTCGTCCTGGACATGAGCACTGAGCACCAGGAATTCAAATGGCACAAATGACCTCATTCACACAGAGGAGAATTCAAAGTGCTTTCCTAGCTGTTACGGCTTAGATATGGCATGTCCCCAGACAGGCTCAGTGTATACTCTGTTTCAAGTTAATGGGGCTGTTTCAGGAGGCGGTGGATCAGGAGGCGGGGCCTCGAGAGAGTAAAGAGGTCCCTGGAGACACAACTTTGAAGGTTCACAATCCATTCTTGGCTTTCTGTTTCTCGGGTCAGGATACAGACTGCTTGCTCTGCTGTACCCTGGCTGCCATAATGACCGAATGCCCTGAAACCCTATAGCCAAATAAACCCTTCCTGGCTTAATTTGTTTACGTCAGATACTGTGTCAGAGTAATGCAGAAGCAGCACAGTAGCCAGACTCACTTCATGAAGCACAGAACTTCAGGATGGAAGCCACAGCCACAGGAGCCAGAGCCACAAAGCCAGTGACCAGCCTAAGGGGCCTCTCGGAGACAATGTGTTTTACTTGCTCCTAGGCAAGCCAATCTGCCAATATAAAACTCTGTTCTAAATTAGAATGCTCAGAGTAGGGAAGAGATGTTACCAGCTCCAAAGCTGTTGGAAAAGATTGGCTCAAAGAAATAGGGAAAGGAAAATTTCCAGCGAATATGAACCTGTAAGAAGAAGAAGTCAACATGTAGCAGTAACTGTTACCATAGCAGAACAAACCTGTTCTCAAGCAGTAGAAATGGAAAGCACAGCAATCGGGAAAGTGCTTGGAAACAAGTCTGTCTTATGCCTTCAAAGATAATGAAAGATAACCAATAAAAAATAATGAAAAATGGGAAGAAGTTAAACAAGAACAGATGGACTTTTAAACCAAAGCAATCAGCAATTCTGGAAATAATTTTAAAAAGCAGCAATCGATCTTTGTTGTGTTTAATGGTACATACCTGTATACTCATCTCTGGGGAAGGTAAGACAAGAGAATTGGAAGTTCAAGGCCAGCCTGAGCTACAAGGCCCTTGTCTCAAAACATATAGTCACTTAAATTTATTTTACACAGGGCAGCAATGCTTTAGAGCCAACCCTTAACACAGCATAGGAAAATGTATGCAAAGTTAAGCTATGTACTAAATAGACTGAGAGTTTATTTCATGCAGTAATACAAACTCTAGAAACAAAGTTTAGAAAAAGTGACTAGAACTTTTTAGAACTTAAATGCATAAATTGAAAATATCTTTATCTTGTGCTGTATATTATTTTGCTTTGTGGTGTGTGTGTGTGTGTGTGTGTGTGTGAGAGAGAGAGAGAGAGAGAGAGAGAGAGAGAGAGAGAGAGAGAGAGAGAGAGAGAGAGCATAGAGAGGTCAGAGGACAACTTGCAGGAATTTCTTCTCTCCTTCCATTAGATGAGTCTTGGGATCAAACTCACATCATCAGACTTTTACCTACTGAACCGTTTCTCCAGCCTCTTACATTGTATTTTTTTCATTTTTTAAATGAAAGCACACATTGAATCACTGTGTTTATTTAATCATTTTGCCAGTTGTGTAGCCTAAAACCAGTAACTTGCTTCTGGTTGGATCTAAGAGTTATTCATATTAAGTACTCCCCAAACTGGGATACGATCATTACAACAGCAATTATGTACCTTCATGAGACCAGTTTAAACTTTTTTAATGGCTAATAATTTTTGTTGTCCTATAGCTCTTTGAAAAGCCAACAAGTTTGGTCCCTGCCCTTGAGACTTTTTACACCTTTACAACTTGGTAGAAAGAGTATTTCATGACTTCTAAGACAAGGTCATAAATGGCAATCATTTACTCCTGAATTCTTCCTTAAGACCTTCGCCCTTAGACACAGAGCTCGTGTGAGCTAGCCATGAGAGGTCAGAAGAGGAACCTAGTCCTCCAGACTGCAGCCCTATCTAAGTACGCAGCTGACAGCACCAACTAGCCAGCTGCAGCAAAGAACCACATTGGATTCAGTTCCTGCGTTGTTCAGTTAAACCACCCAGCGTATCACATATGGAGCAGAAACTCATTCCCCTAACCAAGCTCTGAACAAATCACATGCTTGTGGTCAAATAGTTGTTGTTGTGTCAAGCCACTAGGTTTTTCTCAATCTATTATCCAACACCAGAAAACTGAACCACTTGTATCAGCACTGAGAGGTTACTACTCACCGGCCTTTATGGAAACAGAAAAAAAAAAAATACTATTTAAATCACATGTTGAAAAAAGAGAAAAACCAGTCAACAAGAAGTATTGTTGCAGGTAGAAATGGTGTGCAAAGAAGCTCGCGTAGTTTTTGGCAAATCTAAGTAACTGTTTAATTGAGTTATTTTAAGTCGCTTATTAATTTGAGGAAGCAAATGTAATGCTAGAATGGATGCAATGCAAAAGACAGGTTTGTAGATAGAATGCTAAGCTTATTTTATCAGATGTCTTATGATGTGGGATTCCCCTCTCTATGCTATGAATATGTTTTATTGCCATTGGTTAATAAAGAAGCTGTTTTCGGCCAATGGCTTAACAGAATATAGCCAGGCTAAAAAAGATATAGAGAGAGAGTAGGCAGAATCAGTGAGAAGTCATGTAGCCACCACCAGAGGCAGACCCGCCAGAACCTTGCTGGTAAGCCACAGCCATGTGGCAATACACAGATTAATAGAAATGGGTTACTTTAAGATATAAGAGTTAGCAAGAAATATTGCTTAAGCTATTGGCCAACCAGTATTGCAATTAATACAAATTTCTGTGTGATTCTTTCAGTTCTGGGAAGCCAGGAATGAATGAACCTCCACCAACAATCTTAGGTATTTCTAGAAAGTAAAAAGTTAAGCATATGGAATAATGTGTGAATTAATAAAATGTCTTTTTCATGACTAATATGATCACTTAAAAGCAATTTGGCACTAATGTATTTTTTAAAATGTAAAATTACTTTAGAAAACAATTTAATATACTCTTATAGAGTTGGTCATACTTGTCTTACATAACAACATTTCTGCTCCTGAACATATTTCAGCAAACTTTTTCTCTCTGTGTTGGAGAAGAGATTAGAACTTCCAGAACAACAGCAAGCAACAGCAACTCAGAGGCCCCCAGATAAACAGAACCGTGTTTACACTCATAGGATAAAGACCAATGACCCTTTACTCCCTGTATAACATGGATTGATATTGCTAACTAATGTTGGGTGGAAAAAAGCAAGTCCTTTTCAAAGCCTCCTGTGGATTCATTTGTTCTTTTTCATGATTTCCTTTCAACATAGCACCCTTTCTGTAAGGTTCAACAGTACCCAGAGCTAAACATCCAATTATGCCTGTTTGCAATAAAATTATTTGTAATGTATAATAATAAAATATGCATTTAGGGGCTGGAGAGATGGCTCAGTTGTTAAGAACATTTGCAGAGGACCTAGGTTTGGTTCCCAGCTTCCGCATGGCAGCTCATCCAGGAGTAACACAGTTCCAGGGATCCAAAAGTACCTTTTGTGGCCTCCACACCAGAAACTCATGTGGTACACATACTAACATGCAGGCAAGCACTCTTTCATATAAATCAACAATTAAAAAGATGATTTTATATCTTCAAAAGGCAAAGGGATGGTAAGTGCAGACAATAGGGCAGTGATTTTCTAAGGGACATGGTGGGAAGGGAGAGCACTCGAGGACTAAGGACAGATGAATAAGGTAAATATTAGCTGTTAATTTAAAAAATTCTTGGTTTGGGTGTGTATTCATAATAAGTTTTAAAGGAAGAGTATGTAAAATTTAAAAATAAAATAGAAACCAGGACTGTGGATGTAACTCAACAGCAGAAAGCTTGCCTAGTATGTTCAAAGCCCTGTGTTCAAACCCAAATAAAATAAAATACAAAACTAACAGAAAGAAAACAATTAAAGACCATTCATGAGCCAAGAAAGACAATGTGTTATGGTTAATTCAGTTTTTAGCCTGTGATTCAAATGAACTATAATGTGTCGATTTAAAATCAATGAGAAAACCTGAAAGACTACCAAGGGGGAGCAGAAAAGATGAGCTGGGACAACATCTTGCCCACTCCACATGTGACATTCCTTTACTTTGTGTGTGTGCTTCCAGAGTTCATTACAGATGATAGAAAATTTCCTTATGCCCTGGTTCCTGGAGACCAACTACCTAGACCAAGATCGTGCCCCTCTAGCTCCCAGATGGGTGAGACTCTCATGACTCAATTTCACATACTTTCTTGGGAATTGAGGATAAAAGGGTTTGCATCTGCTTTCTTTGAATTTGTATTCTTAAAATGCAGAAGCCAGTGACCATAGTATTCATGCAACTGCCCCTCAGAAACACAAGATTTCAGGTTCGTGTTAGCGGAAACCAGCCTAGAGCTATCACTCAGCCAAGCATTCCCAGAAGCTTAGCCCTGAATTGGCCTTATTTGCACCATCTGCTCATCGATCTCGCTTACAGAAAAGTATTCTCATCAGATATTAACAAGTTAAAAATAAACCAGATCACCCACACCAGTTTGTCTGCCTCTTATCGTGGAGGTAAATCGTCGAATTAAAGAGCCGAGTACAGCAGTTTCGGCCCTCATTTCATCCTGCTCTTGTGTGCAGTCCCTGGGGCATGTGTGGTGCGTCCAGAAACTCTTTCCTCCGTAGACCTGTCACCCTCAAATTGCTTAGTCAAACATCAGGAGAAACCCTCCCTCAGTGGCTTAGTGGCTGTATTCAAAGAAATCTTATTTCTCCCCATCATCCCACACTGTTACCAACCTGATTACACTAACTATCAGATGTAGAATAGTTCATACAAATACACAAAAATTATAATTTTATGCTGGATGATAACTAGAAGTAAGAATCACTCCTAGGGTTTACAAACTCATTTCCTGATAGCCTTGGTACAACTGAAGGCTAATGATAAAAGTACTTACTACGTAGATTTCCTATCTGAAATAGCTACTTTAGTATTATGAGTTGTCTTGGTCACTTTTCTATTGCTGTGAAGAGACACCGTGGCCAAAGAATCTCTTATAAAGAAAGCATTAATTGGGGCTTACTTACAGTTTCAGAGGCTTAGTTCATTATCAGAGCAGGGAGCAAGGTGTTATGCAGGCAGGTATAGTGCTGAAGAAGGAGCTGAGAGTTACATCTTTATCCACAGGAAGGCAGAAGAAGAAAAACTGGGCCTGATATGGGCGTTTGAACTCTCCAAGCCCACCCCAATGACATGTTTTCTCCAATTAGGCCACACCATAGAAAGAAGTTGCTGTCACACCCAGTCCCACAGCCATTCAGTCCCAAATAAATACACAGAGGCTTATATCAAAGCCTGTTAGCTCAGGCTTATTATTAACTAGTTCTTAGAACTTAATTTAATCTATAATTCTTGTCTATGTTTAGCCACGTGGCTTGGTACCTTTTCTCAGTAAGTCATTCTCATCTTGCTTCCTTTGCTTCTGGGTGATGACAGCATGTCTGCCTTTCCTCTTCCCAGAATTCTCCTAGTCTGGTCACTTCGTCTGTACTTCCTGCTGGTTACTGGCCAATCAGCATTTTATTAAACCAGTATGAGTATACAAGACCATTATCCCACAGCACCATACCTCTTAATACTTCTAATCCTTTCAAACAGTTTCATTCCCTGATGACTGAGAACATTCAAATATATGGGGGGGGGGGGTATGTTCTTATCCAAACCAACATATGAGTTTAATCATAGTTTATTTCAAATAAATTTATATTGTGATTCATTTTTGCAACACTTATTTCAAAATCTTATTTAATGTTTAGGAAAAGTTTAAATTTTTACTTCTTTGAATCTATATATACATATATTTTACATGGGAAAATGTGGCAAAATGCTAATTTGCCGAGGTGATAATTCCTCCAAGGCAAACATAACATTTATTAAGTATGAAACTATTATTATCATCTTTGTTTTTAACCATCTTGGTTATTGGTGTAATTGTTTATATTATATCAAGTTAATAGTAATTACTGAAAAATTAAATGACAATAAAATATGTAACAATAAAAATATAACTATTCTCAGAGTTACTGCCTTCTACTAGGGAAGAGCAAAGAATAATTTACACAGATGTACGTTTCAGTTTGTTCTCTTTTTTCATGAGAAAGCATGTGACCCTGCCTACGGATGCACATAGACACCACTTGGAATTTTGACCATACTCTTGCACCCATCATAGCAGCAAAATATAGCACTTTTGTAGACTGATAAAAATGAGGGATTTAGCATAATCATTTCAGTCTTTTGTTCCCAGCCTATAAACTGTATTAATTATGCTTCCCTCCTCAGTTATTGTACTAATTATAGGAAATACAAATAAAAGACTTGGCATGTGCTCAATAAAGAGATGCTATGAGTACTGTAAAAACAAGTATTGAAAGTATGTAGATATGTTGAGCCTGTTTCAGGTTTCCTCTGATTCTTGTTTCCATAGCTAATAGCTTTAGCTTGACTTTCCATAAATATTTACTAAAAACATCCCACATTATTAGAACTTCAAGACAAATAAGTGGATTAATTATTTTGCACATAGTAAATGTGGAAATAATTCAAACCAACTGCATTCACATTGAAGCCACATTATTCTTATTCTTGAACATTGTGGAAGCTGGAGATATGATTCAGTGGTTTGAGCACTGTTGCTCTTTCAGAAGACCCAGGTTTGATTCCCAGCACCCACATGGGGCCCAGGACCATCAGAAACTCCAGTTTCTGGAGATCTGACATGCTCTTCTGGTCTCAATGAGCACAAGACACTCATTCTGCACATACAGACAGATAGACAAAACACTGATATACATAAAATAAATATATATTCACTAACATATATTAATCCCTTCCTAATATGCAAAGAATTTCTTGCTTGAGGTAATCATATAGTACATTTTATCTCATGTTTAGAAGTTTTGAGTAAAGCTTCATATACCAAAGAAAACAAGTATTTGATTACATTTACTTAATCATTTTGTGTGTGTGCTTGTCCGTATATGTGTATGTAAGTCTCTCTCTCTCTCTCTCTCTCTCTCTCTCTCTCTGTCTCTCTCTCTGTCTCTCTCTCTCTCTCTCTGTGTGTGTGTGTGTGTGTGTGTGTGTGTGTGTGTGTGTGTGTGTAAGACAGTGCATCTGTGTAGGTCAGAGGATAACTAGAAGAAGCTTATTTTCTCTTTCTACTATGTGAGTTCTAGGATTGAACTCAGGTTGTCAGTCTTGGTGGTAAGGCCTAAGCCATCTTGCTGACTCTAAAAATAAATATTTTAAATATAAATTTTTTTAGAGTCTGAAAGTTAAATAAAATAGCTAATTCAGAGATATACTAGGGAGCATAAGAGAACCAGGAGAGACACATTTGTTATATCTCATGGCAAAAAAAAAAATTTGGAATCCCTGGTTCACTTGTACACCCTGAGACCTATGACAGTAAACTTAAGTCGTTGCTAGTTTGAACGCACCCCTTCAAAGTTTAGGTGCTGAAAACCTGATTCCCAAATTCATGTGCTATTGGTGTTTGAGCATGAGGTTTTCAGAAGGCAATTAGGAATAGATGAGGGCATGAGGTTGGGACTCCCATGGCGGAATGAGTGACTTTGTAAGTGGGAGAAGAGATGCCTGAAGACAAGCTGTGTCTTGCTGCATGACCGTCTCTCCTGTGGTGCCCTGCAGGATAGAAGCCCTCCCTGGGTGCTCAGCAGGTGCTCCTCCATTCCAAGTCTCTAAAACAGTGAGCCCAATGAGCACTTTTACATAAAAAATAATGTCAAAAATAGATACATATGTAAAATATAAAATAAGTTTAATTCTGAAATGGAAAATGTTTATTTGCTATTTATTGATGAAACCTAATCTCTATTACAGATTAATCTCAATTTCATCTGTTTGGTATTCCTGCTAAAATGCTTAATGTAAATCTAATTATGATAAAAAAAAAAAAGCACAGCATTAACTAACACACACACACAAACACACACACACTGTATCTTAACAATACAATGACTGAGAGCCCTTCCTTCTTTCTCCTTGCATCTTTCATCACCTTTTATCCTTGCCCTTTCATCTCCTGGCTATTTGTTGGCTAAATTGGTCTGTCCTTGTTCTTATTCTGGCATGACACAAAAATCATTTGTTGAATTAGGAGCGGCAGGGCTGCGTCCCCGGCACCCGGCCACCCGCATGGCTAGTTTATACCCAGAAATAATTACACGGAAACTGTATTCTTTCAAACACTGCCTGGCCCGGCTAGGTCCAGTTTCTTATTGGCTAGCTCTTACATATTGTTCTAACCCATTTCTAATATTCTGTGTAGCCCATGAGCTGGCTTACCAGAGAGGATCTTAACCTGCGTCTGTCTGGAGTGGGAGCATCATGGCGACTCA
>NW_026067914.1:4212538-4224465 GCF_014885135.2 Alexandromys fortis | reverse complement strand
GGGCGTATGTTTACTGATATATTAGGCGGGCAGAGGCTGCGCGCCCCTTCCCTTCCTCTCCTGTCTCCGCCGGCTACTCCGCTGGAACCTTGGTTTCGTGAGTCTGGTTTTGTTATTAAACTTGTTCAAATACCTATTATCTTTGGTGATTATTAATCCGACCGATGCAATCATTGGCAAGTAACTCCATTGAAGCCATTAGTACATTCTCTTTCATAAGAAGGCATTCATTTTCAAGTGCATACGATTTTTTTCAAATTCAGACCATCTGCATCATACTTCTTTTGTTCTTTGGCTACTCAAACTAGACTTTGTATGTTTTTCTAATCAAAATTAAAATTTTATAAAGCTCATGGAGAAAAACTTTATTAAAGATGAAGTTTCTGTTTCTCAGTCGTCTACCTGTCAGTTAAAGAAACATTATCTGCCTCTCAGGATTGCCAGGAGGATCAAAGGAACAAACTCTAGGGAAATGCTGAGCTCATAATAATAATACCATTTATTAGTATTCAAAAATCTCATAACAATGATGATTACCTAAATTTTAATTTAAAGATTTTTTTCTCTGCAAGGAAAATAGTGAGACACTATGCATAAGAATTCAAAAGGAATCTCAGAGCTATTGTTTCTGTGACCAAAACTGTGGAAAGCGTCATAAAGAGCAAAATGATCTTCATAACAGACATCACCTAGTCAATAAAAAGCAAGTATTATGGAAATTCACAGATAGTATTAAGATACTGTAATTCATTATGCTATAATCTTCAACTTTAAGTATTTCTTATAGAATTTCTCTTTTGGTCTATGAGGATAGTATACAATGATCTTTTTTCTCTTTTCCATATTTTCAGCTCTCCCATAAATGTAAATAATAGATAATCAATAAATGTTTCCAAATTAAAGATTAGAGAAAAGTATAGAATGTGTGTTAATGGGAATGATCGTAGAGAGAGGGAAAATTTTGATAATGTATCTTAGTCCATTATGCATGCTCTAATAGAACACTTGAGACTAAGAAACTTCTAATAAAGAGAATTTATAGGCTCACCATTCTAGAGGCTAGGAAGTTCAGTATCAATGCCCAGTCATCTGTCAAGGGCCTTCTTTCTGTTATCCCATGATATGAGGGGGCAAACGAGGTCTAAATTCACCATTTTATAACAACATCAATCCTACCCATCCAGGCACAGGCCTCATGACCTAACTACACCCTTGATGATTCCGTCTCTCGATGTTGTTACAATGGCAATTAAACACAAACATGAGTTTTAGAGGGAGCAAATGTCCAAACTGTAACAGTAGGGAAGAAGGGGAAAGCTCACTAGAAATTTGCAAGGAAATTTACAAGGATGAGATAGGGTTTTAGGAGGAACCCAGACAACGCACCTAAAAATAATGCTTCCCTTGAGTAAGAAGCTGGCATCTGAGATGGGAAAAGCAGGTGTGACGTGGCCACCTGAAAGAGCAGGAGACTGTCGAGCAATTCTCAGAACCGCCGAGGGTCCTCCTGGGGCTAACTGCTCTCAAGGGAGACCAGCAAATGCATTGCTTCAGCTCTGTGTGGCAGACAACAGGTGAAATAACCAGGGTTTTGATTTTGCCGTGTTTAATCTTACGAGGTAAGAAAGGTAAAAGGATTTTATAACAAATTATAGCACTTGACTATGGAATTTTAAATAGGTAAGGAAGGGAAAGTGATCAACAGGAGCAGGCATGACAGCTACAAAGCAATAGGGTCAATGGACTAGTTTTCAGTCTAAAGCTTGTTGGTCATGACGGAGAAGAACCAGCTGGAGAAGTAGCTGTCAGGGAACAGTATGCAGAAAAACTGATATAATGGAGCTATCGCAATTGTTCGAATAAGAAGGTATGGAATATAATTTTAGGATGAAGAGTGATCAGAATATTATAGATTTGATGGGAATCAAATCTCAAGATTACTGAGGTAAATAAAGATTATTGGAGGATGCTGGGTGGTAGTGGTGCACACCTTTAATCCCAACACTCTGGAGGCAAGAGGATCTTTGTGAGTTCGAGGCCAGCCTGGTCTGCAGAGTGAGTTCCAGGATAGGCACCAAAGCTACACAGAAAAACCCTGTCTCGATAAAACAAAGCAAACTAACTAACTAAAAAGATTACTGAAGGAAATATGTTCGAGGAACTAAGTGTCCAGGATATTGGAAGTATCATCCACATATTTACTAACATCACCAAAAATTAAGACAGGAGTAATGTATGGTAAGCCAGGAGATGAAAATCAGGAAATGAGGATCAGTGTTGGAGAAATGAGGAAATAAGACATAAATTTGAAGTTATAAAATGAGTGACAGGAACTGAGAGCACACACACTCACAACCCCAGGGCCCCTGAGGGCAGGAAATAGCATCTCACTACTTGAGAGCATCATATTAGACTTGGAAGAGAGGCAGGCTCATCTCAGTAAGAGCAGGCAGCTGAGAGGAATCTGAGAGAAAGCTGAAGATACAGACGGTTCCTTGAGAACGATCATAGTTCCAAAGCACGCCATGTTAAATAAAATGAGGGTAGGCGCAAACAGTTTTATCATGAGGAGTTCAAGCAGATACTGGAGGCAAGGCTGAAAGCAGTGGGAGACAAGAAGCCGATTTCTGAGTTTTGTCTTAAGTAAGAATATCTAAATATCTAAGAGAGCTCATTCTTCTTTCATAAGTACAAGAAGTGTCCTCTAGGTCTCCAAACGGAAATTAAACTGTGTTCTTGACCACTCTTGACCCTGCCCGTGGAGGCCAGTCTTTCTTCACTACAGCTATCTTGTGAAGCCCCTGTTGGTGAAGAGGACTTACCAAGGGAAGAAAGGCCTTCATCCAACTGCAGCACCTCTCCACCGAAGGCCAAGAAAACAAGAAATAGGTTTCTGCCTGGGGAAACCTGAAGCCAGTCCAGGACTTGGAAATTTGGGGACAGGTAGACAGCCCTTTATTTTATCATTTGGATTTATCCGAGGGCAGGAAAGAAGACTTTGTGATCCACAGTCCCTTTCATGAAGAACTGAAATATTTATGCCTGTTTTATTTACCCATGACTGCACTCTGTCAGGAGTCTAAGAAGCAAGTTGTCTGTCAGGTTTTCTCTCGTCTGGAAAGGTGCGTTCTTTATCTTGGTTCCTCGTCTTAGGCTAAATTCCTGGGCTTGGAAGCAGGCACTTAAAGACTGTTGAGAACTCCAGGACAGGGTATTCCAGATACCCCGAGAGGTCAAGCCAGGTGCTCTGGGTGCCCCGGGGGTGGGGGGTCAGGCCAGGGTGCCCTAGGTGCTTTGAGAGGTCAGGATGGTGATCCAGGTGCTTTGGCGGGGTTTTCCTTGCACCCTGGAAATAACTTTCTGTATTGCTCAGTTCTCCTCCATGGCCCTAACCTCCTTCCTGTCCACCCAGCCCCCATCCCTTTCTCCATTCTACCCCATTAATCCAGCTCACCTAATGTAAAAGAAATACTAATTCACACATCTACTTTTATCATCACTGTTGTCCCCCAAAACCAGGTGAAACAGGGCAATTAAGGCTGTTGGCAAAATTCAGAAGTCGTATGGATTTTGTCATAAGACTGATTTGATTCCAATACTAGACCTGCACATAATCAATATTTGTCTTGTAAGCAATTTAATTGTTTCAAATATTGTTAGATAAAATAATAAGTTATCACTACTGGCATTCTTGGCAAAACCATCTTCAGCGATCCCTTCCTATTTCCCAGCACTTGGAAGGTTGAGGCAGGATAATTGTAACATTTAATGAGAATAAATGGTAGTTGAAAGCAGAAACTTTATTAAATCGTTGTGTAGATTTAAATTTTGAAATAATAAACTTGGTAGCGCTAACCGTCTAGCAGAGAGTGTTAAATTCACTCTTCATCATTTTGTTTTATGCCAGTAAGTACCGACTATTCATCTCACTCAGGCATTAGGCTGACATTTCTATTTAGTCCACATTGTGGGCATTCTCTGAAGGTTCTTGTGTGGTCTCCAGGGTTGACGCTAGAGCCCCATGCTGCAGTGTTGTCCGCTGTAGTCTTTCACGTGAGTGGGCTGTAAAGGTGAGTCATGCCTTTTCGGTTCTGCAGAAAGTGGTCAGTTCCCAGATGACTGCAATAAGCCATCTTACAAACAGGCTCTGGAACCCACCCATCGGTCACTCACGTAGAGACAGTGTTACTGTCACTTTCATTTTGTCGTTTCCTGTACCAGTGCCAGCTTTACATGTTTCAGTGTCTCACCAGGGTGTCCTCAGCTCAAGCACACTTGATCAAAAGGTCCAAAAACCAAGTTCTTCCAGGTCTTTCCCGACATGCCCCCACCCACATTGTCCCTACAGGCTGTTCTGATCATAGCTCTCTCTCTTGCTCTAATGTCGGCGACCAGCCTCGACAAACATACCTCTTGCTAGGGTAGAGGTGTTGGGATTTTGAAATATAGTAAGGAATATGAAGATGCGTTGAAAAATAATAGGACAGAAAAACATGTAATAGTATCAGGAGGGAGTTCCAGTGAATACTGAAATTGCCCGCATTTAATTTCCAATGGCTTAAAATACCCCTGACCCCAAAAGGTGGGAGTAAGACAAAAGGTGCATTAACATAATACAAGGAAATGAACAGACCAGTTGAAGGTTGCAGGCTACAACCACTGTTAAACATTCTGTTGCTAGAACAAAACAAGTCATACTCACACCCTAGACAAAAACATTCTGTAGGCAAACCACTCCATAGGTGGAATCCAATGTTATCTCCTTAAGGGAACTGGAACCTTAGTTGGATCCTTAGACTTTTGTTTGAGGTAGAGACACATCTACTTCTCTATTCCTGAAATACAAGGTCTATTAGCCACACCTGTTGACGATAACCTTGAGAGCAGAATTCTCTGGTCTGAATATAGGTGAGATCTTTGTTTGAGGTAGAAATGCAATAATGTTGAAGGAATAGAGGTAAGTTCCAACTCTCCGACCTTTGCTCAACGTGGAAATAGGCTCACATTCTGCATTCAAAAGAGCCCAAAAGTTCTTCCTAAAACTTTGGTTGACTTGCACTTGGGACTTAACCAGTATCCAAACCATTTAACTAGCTTTCCACCACTGTTTTACCTCATCTTAATCATCAGGAAAAACCCAAGAACTAAGAAGTAAATAAGAGATTCCTGGCCCTAGAAACTGAGAGAAGACCAAGGACAGAGAGTTACACTGTGTTATGGAGCTTTACAAAGCTCCAATGTCCAGATAAGAGCAGACATATCTACTATATAGAATAAATAGGCCATGGGGAATTAGCTGTATCCCAATAGAAAATATTTAGCCTTTCTGAAGGCCACCTTAGCCACAGGGTACAACAGAAGGAGAGCTCTCAGCATGGGTCAATCTATGATTTTTATACGAAACTAGAGAGTTGGAAGTTTGCATCAAGGAAAGTTCCCAATTTCAAAGCCTTTACTCAAAAGAATTTTTAGCACCCCATGAGCCAACCAGACGTAGCTTCAATGTCAGATTCAGCCTGTGAGAATACACTTGCAGTTCGTCCTCAAAAGTAAAATAGAAAAGTTAAAAAGCTGTTGGGGAGGAGAGGGCGAGGTGACCTCAGAAATCCACCCCTGTGCTTCTCTCTGACTCTATCTTCCTGGGCACATGGCATTGTCCCCAGTCTACTTGAAACAATGAATCAAGCATTGACTTGTGGCAAAGATTATTAATTTTTTTCACTAAAAACTAAAGAGAAAGACCAAGATAGTATTTCCTTTCTCATATTCAAAAATGGTTTTCTTCTGTGTCCTCTGGCAGCAAGAAGTAAATAGCCAGGAGTAGATGTAATAACTAGACAAGTCTTTCATTTCGAACAGCTGGTTTCCACATGTAGCTTTAAATATGCTGTGGAGAATTCAGGATCTTCTTCCGTTCTTTCCTAGAAAATGGAATTCACTTCTAATGCCGAGAAGTCTAAATAATCACTGAGTGCCACACCAAATATGTAACATCAGGATGGTGTTAGATGGAAAACAGGGTTGAGAGAGGAGGGGGAAGCATGCCTTTCTGGAATCAGCAATTCAGTAGTTACAGGTTTGAAAATGTCAAGAATCAGGAAGTCTTAGCAGAGCCAGGACAAGGTACTAACGTAGTACTTTTGCTCAACAGAGCAAAGCAGGTTGAATCTCTTGCTGTCAAAAGTCAACAGAAATAATATCTGGAACTACATGGTTGTCTCTGCCCACTTGTGTTTAGTCTGAGTGAGGCAGGTTTGTAAATATAAAACAAACATTAGAATTTGAAGACATTATAGAATAGTGCAAAAACCTCATCAAAGTTTTATATCACAATGTTGAGATAACATTTTAGATCTTAGTTTTCTGATTAGCTTTTGTCATCTTGGCACAAACTGGGGTCACAGGGCAGAGGGAACCTCCATTGAGGAATTACCTCCATCAGACTGGTCTGTGAGCACATCCGTGTGTGCATTGTCTTGGTTAATGATTGGTGTGAAAGGGTTCAGCCAGATATGGGTGATGCCACTCCCAGGCAGGCGGTCCTGGGCTGTGCAAGCAAGCAAGCTAAGCCAGCCATGGGGAGCAAGCCACTAAACAGTGTTCCCAAACAGAAGCTTCCCAACACTCATCTTTGATGTCTTTTCGTAATTGGTACTTTCTTTAGAGAGACTTTCTCCAATCATTCTTTATGATACTGTGCCCATCCTCCACCCCACATCAATTTCTTGTTGCTTCACTTTATTGGCTTCCTAACCATTATCACTGTAAAAGTGCCTAATTCTTTCCTTGCCTATTAGTATTCTCGTGTTCTTTTTCTAGTACAAACCACATGAGTAGGAACCTATTTTCTATCATATCTTTATTGCAGGATCATCAGAGACAGTAGTATATTATGTACTGCACCATTTCATTATAGTCTACATGCAGACATATATAGTGCTTTGCTCTCTGGGTACCTGCCATATATGGTGCTCAATCAACATCCAACAAATGAATACATGTGTCTTGTTATGTCATGAGAAACATCATCTCTTCATAGTGTCCTTCCCCATAGATCCATATACTCATTATTATCAAATTAACTTGTATACTTATTACTGTTATCATTTACTTGGGAATGCCTTAATGAGCTGCCAAATGGCATTTCTCCCACTTTTATAGTTATCACTAGCTACTACTTAAATTTACATTAATTCTCACAATATATCAATATTCTTCCTTATATCACAGAGGCAGACTGTGTCTTTTAATTCTGTAGGCAACTAGTAAACTGTCCTTATATCGTCAGTCCTCAATATAAAGATGCTCAGTTGAGATGATCAGTTTTATTAAAAAGCTGAGGTTCCAATTTAAAAAAAAATCCTTAGAGAGGACCAGACTCCCTTTCACAATTTATGTCTATATGTATACACCCTGCTGCTAACATTACTTTTATTTAGAAATTATTGTATTGAGGAGGGATTATTTTTTTCATTACTACTCTTTTTGGAAAATTACTAATTTTACTTATTGAAATTTTATTAGAATTTTCCCCAAATAATGGAAGTCCCCTGTGCTTCTGTCAAAAAAACAGCAAATCAATATTTAAATTTGCTATCGCTAGATTTTGAAAACAAGTCCTGTTGAGAACTCAGAGGGTTCTGTGCTCAAGGTCCGGGTTTCTCCCATCTTGCCCCCGAGGAAGTGCTTGAGCTTGCCAGAGAGGAAAGAAATTGTTAGAGATTTCCTCAAGTCCAGAGCCATAAGCTATATTCTGGATCCGAGTACAAGCAGAGAAAAGTAGGGAAATCTGAAGTTGTCTGTGAGGAATCAATGTTATACCATCTACTTTGTTTTCTCTCCTTTGACTTATGTTCCTGAGCATTTCCTACAGGCCTGGCACTTTCAGACTGTTGATCTCATTTTTCATACCAATGATTGTTTTTCATAATTCCACCCATTCGCGCTGTATTTACATCCCTTCCATTCTTCCCGCTTCCCGCTTCCCGCTTCCCCTTCCCCTTCCCCTTCCCCGTCCTCCTCCTCCTCCTCCTCCTCCTCCNCCTCCTCCTCCTCCTCCTCCTCCTCCTCCTCCTCTTCTTCTTCTTCTTCTTCTTCTTCTTCTTCTTCTTCTTCTTCTTCTTCTTCTTCCTGTGCACCCCACCCACGTTCTCACTTTAATCCAGGCATTTCTGGCCCAACGAGGTAGGACTATAACTGGTATTCAGAAGGGCAAATAATTTTCTCAGAAATGTAAACAATCTTCCTTGGAAAAGATGCTGGAAACTTACCTGGGTCTAGTTGGGTTCAAATTTGTTTTTGTTTTGTTTTGTGTTTTAAATTTAAGATTTATGTAAGTGAATGTCTTGTGTGCATGTAGGTATGTGTGCCACGTGTACAACTGGTACCCAAAGAGGCCAGGAGAAGGCAGGCATCAGAATCCCTGGAGCTGGAGTTACAGAAGGCTGTGAGCCATGATAGTGCTAGGAACCAAATCGAGGTCTTCTGCAGAGGACTACTGAACCACCTCAGCAGCCTCACGTATGAAACCAGATGTCTAGTTACTGTTCTGCTTCCATGAGGAGGCAATGTGACCAGGCTACTTACAGAAGGAAGCATTTAATTGAGGCTTTCATGCTGTTTCAGAGGGTTAGTTAGTTAGTTTGTTTGTTTGTTTGTTTGTTTGTTTGTTTGTTTTTTGGTTTTTCGAGACAGGGTTTCTTTGTAGCTTTGGTGCTTGTCCCGGAACTAGCTCTTGTAGACCAGGCCGGCCTCGAACTCTCAGAGATCCGCCTGCCTCTGCCTCCCTCCCGAGTGCTAGGATTAAAGGCGTGTGCCACCACTGCCCGGCCAGAGGGTTAGTTTGTGACCATCATGGGGAGAAGCTTGGTAGCAGGCAAGCAGACATGGTGTTGGAGCAGTAGCTAAGAGCTTACATCTGATCTACAGACATGAGAGAAAAAGAACTGGGAACTAGGTGGGATTGACATGGGCTTTTAAGTTCTCAAAACCCACTCCCAGTGCACACATCCTCCCACGAGGCCTCACCTCATCTTTCTCAGTTACACCAAGAATTCAAATATGTGCACTTCAGGGGGCTGTTCTCATTCAAACCACACCACTCATTAATTTGTTACCTACAAATCTCTTCATGCACGAGCAAGCAAGGAGATATATTTTAGGGTTCATGATCTCCTGGCCTTGCTCCATGATCATATTTCTGATACTTGTCCCAACCTGTGGTGTGGATGGGGTAATGAGAAACACACCAATGTGGAAACTTTTGTCTCTCCAGGGATAACACAGTGATACAAACTGACCAAGAGACCAATGAGCACAGTAAGGTATTGCAAGTACGTTTTCAGTTCTATTTCTTTCTAGTTTGATGATTCTTCAACCTGATATTTAATGTTTCTGAGGCTTAATTTTGTTTTCTGCATAGGAGAGAAAACAATAGCAATTATAGGCTTTTAAAAAAAATTTTATATTTACTTATTTATTATGTATACAATATTCTGTTTGTGTGTATGCCTGAAGGCCAGAAGAGGGCGCCAGACCTCTTTACAGATGGTTATGAGCCACCATGTGGTTGCTGGGAATTGAACTCAGGACCTTTGGAAGAGCAGGCAATGCTCTTAACCACTGAGCCACCTCTCCAGCTCCTAAAAAAAATTTTGTTGGTTTTGTTCTGTTTAGTTTTTTGGTTTGGTTTGGTTTTTCGAGACAGGGTCCTGGCTGTCCTGGAACTCGCTTTGTAGACCAGGCTGGCCTTGAACTCACTGAGATCCGTCTGCCTCTGCGCCCCACGTGCTGGGATTAGAGGCGTGCACAACCACTGCCAGGTCATATTTTATAGTTTTAACGATTGAGTGAGCCAGTGTATGTAAAGCATTTAGTTCAGAACATGACATCTTAAATATTAAAGTTATAGTTGCTGTTATCATATAGATTTCAAATTATGTTCAGTCCCTTGCTGTTTTTCTTTCTGGTGAGGTGCAGTCTGTTTAATCGCTGTGCTATTGGCTGAGATTGGCTAGGGCTGAATGTCACTGCCTCTCCAGCCCTGGTTCCAGCTTAGATATGTGAGGGGAAGAGCATGTTACCCTGTTGGCCTCGGTGTGTGTATTTGTGTGCGTGTGTGCACACACACGTGCATACACATGTTTATGTGTGTTTTCACTGCACATAGTTATGGGTTTCATAAAGATATTTTCACACTCACACAAGCATATCACATACTTTAATCATAAGCACCCTTTGCCTTTGTTTACTGCTGTGATAAACATGACAAAAAGCAACCTGGCGAGGAAAGGGTTTATTTCAGTTTACAGTTCCCCATCTCAGTCCATCGCTGAGGGGAGCAGGACAGGGACTCGAGCCGGGTAGAAACCTGGAGGCGGGAACTGAAGTAGAGGTGACATTGTGTGCCATCATCCTCACCGGTCAGTAGTCTCTCTGCAAGCAGCCACACAGTTTCCAGACCTCCAGAGCACGTGAGCTATGGAACTGATTTCTGGTCCCTCTTTAAGGGGTCTCTTCTGTCACTCACGCCCACAGCTTTCATCATTTCTGCCGGCTCTAGCTCCTGTGTCTCTGCAATTATACCATTTCCTTTTCCCCTTCAATCTTCTTGTCTTCTTCTGTTTTCTGGGCTGTTTCACGTCTTGCCTTGCTGTGGATTTAGGAAACAAAAGCTATCAAAATGGCTTTTATGGATTATATTATGTAATCAAGCCTTTTCCACCCGAGATGTTCAACCCTGCTACCATGATGCAGAAGGTTTGAGCTTGGGTTTGACATGCTTCTCCACAATGTTTGTTTTAACTATGGATTCAGAGTTGTTCTTGAACTAATTTAGAAATCCAGATATAAAGATGGATGCTGGATAGGCAAAACTGCGCACCAGCACCCCATCTCACTGAGGATAAATCCAAACGCACGAAAGCCTCCTGCCTAACTGTCCCTGGCGAGGCACGGAACCTAATCTGCCCCCAGCGTCCCCCATGCTCGCTACTCGCTACTCCCGAGTCTCTCTGCTTGTCTCTCAGCTTCTCTAGGCCTTTGCACTCCCCATCTGGCTATGACACTGAACTAGCACACATTCTCTCTCCTCCAGACCCACCCCTTCCACAGCCGCTCTTGCCACCAGGCGCGTCTCTACGTGATGGTTTATCCTTTTGTGGGTCTGTGTCCACATAGCACAATGAAAGCTCCAGGAGAACAAGAGTTGGTTCTTCGTTCTTCTGGAAGCAAACTGCCTTCTTGCTGATTCCTGCAGCATGTAAAGCTCCTCCTTAACCTAAGAGTTTATCCCGTTTTCTTTCTGCATAGAAAGCTGCTCCCTGAATGTCACATGACTCAGCCCTTATACACTAGCACCCCTCCTCTAGTCCCCCCCCACACACAGGCAGGACTTGCCCTGATGCTCTGCTGTCGTTCTCCACCTCCCACGCTTTTACTGCACTTACCACACTGGGATACTAAGCCCTTATGTTCTTATTTATTTATTCATTCCCTCACTAGGCTATAAACTCCTCAGCGGCGATCACTGCACCCTAAGCCTTTCAAGCGGTTCATCAACAAATATTAGTTAGGTGTTTCATACATTTCTTTTTGTCAAATAAATAAATTCACCAACATAAGAAATAGTTTAAAAGGGACTAACTGGGGACATCGCCTTGGGCTCCTGGGAGCCACTCTAGGTTCAAGGCTCTTGCCAACACTAAGGTGGCTCCCTTAACTAAGATATGTGCTTCCCTGTTCTCCTATCCAACCTTCCTTTATCCCAATCTTCCTGTTTCCCCAAGATCCCCCAAACCTCCCCTTCTCACTTTTCTCTCCCCGTCCCCCCTTATCCCCAACCCACCCCACCCCCAAGATCCCAATTTTCTCCCCGGCAATTTTATCTACTTCCCTTAGCCAAGAGGATAACTATATGTTTTTTCTTG
>NW_026067914.1:4119993-4211757 GCF_014885135.2 Alexandromys fortis | reverse complement strand
GAGGGGGAGAGGAGTGGGGAGAGGGGGAAGGAAATGGGAGGCTGGGAGGAGGCGGAAACTTTTTCTTATTCTCAATAAAAAAAAAAGAAATAGTTTAAAATTTTTGTTAGTCTCAAAGAGTCTCGAGATGAAAGCTTTACTTTACTTTGATCTGCTAAACAGAATAGACATCTTCTTGCTTACAAAGTAACTCAAATGCAAAATAATAAAAGTATCTCATAATTATACAGAAAAATGACGCTGATCCTATCATCTTGCTCCCAGGCTAATCCAAGAAACTAGCAAGTGGGAGGAGTTTGTCTTCTGTCTCCTCTCTAAGAATCTGTCCTGCCTTCTGCTCTCTCTTCTCGCAGGTCTCTGCTAAAGTGCTAGCGATGGGTAAGCTTGTTACAAGTTTTGTTACTACTTTGTGGCCATTTCGGATGGCTGAGTAGAAAACTTGCTATTACTGGTAGTTCTCCTCACATACAATCATTGAATTACTTTTACTGGAAATGCATGGGCTCGTTAAAAGTTACATTTTTAAATGTAATTCCTAAGGAAAAATGTATAGCTGCAGCCTACTTCGAGCACAGTACTGGTAAACCAACAACACCAAAACAAAGGAGAAGGCAGGCAGCTTTTCACACTAGAAGTGTTTTACCGTGAAACCAAGTTTTAGGACCCCTCATTTATAGGAGACATTAGCCATGGTTGCCTATCATTTTTCTTAGAGTGTTGTCTGGATTGTTGCCATTTTGAACTATCACGTGTTGCTTTTACATATTAATAGTACACAGTGTATTTTAACCCATGCAAGCACAAACTGACCCGCTCAGGACAGTTAACATTTCCTTCTCTTATCTTTTTTGTTGGTTTATTTAGACAGAGCCTTTGGGCACTGCTTTTCTAACTTTTCATTACACGGAACAGTTTACTACAAACTGTGGACATCCGTCTCCCCTGCAGAACCCCAGAGCTGATTCCGTCTACCTGAGTCTTGGTATCTGTTAGCCAACTTACTTTAAAGCCTTTCTCTGCCCACCTACGTCAAAATACAAAATATTTAAAGATATGCCTAAAGGATGATGATTTATTGGGGTCAAATTTGTGCAAGAAACTTTTTAGGCAAGAGAAATACAGTCCTAAGTGACTAGAGATAACAGATTTCCCCAACTAAGAGAATGCCAGCACCGAGAGCAGTGCCCTCACAGGAATACTGAGGGAATGGCAGATTGTTAAAGCTCTAAAAAGCCGTGTTAAAGATTGAAGACTTAACTAAGTGGTTTTACGCTTGTATCCTTAAAAGATCATTCTAGCAGAAGCGTGAAAACTAATATAATACAGGCCCAGTTCTAAATTTGATCATATAAGGGAAAGTCACTGTCAAGATGAAAGGGGTGTGAATCTGAGAATTATGACATAAAGTTGTCTTTGGAATTTTTATTTTTGCTCAAAATGGACATTTCCTTCATCTTACAAGAATGAAATTATTCTAGTTCTCCAAATTTAAAAACACATCTCTAAAATAGAAACTTTTATCATCATTAATTTTCTTTCTTGTAACCTCTCTAGAAACCAAATCTTATAATTTTTTATAATTCAAAATACACAGAAAACTGCAACTTGAGATGAAACAAATTTAAACAAATATATCTTTATACGTTTTAAGGTAACAAAATACAGCCTTAGTCACTTTTCCTATTGCTGTGACAAAATGCCCTGAGGCAAGCAACTTCCGGGAGAGAAAGGACTTACTCGGGAGAGAAAGGACTTACTCTGACTCTGATCGGGAACATAGTGCAGCCTGGCAGGGCAGCCCTGGCGGCAAGAGCTTGAAGTGGCTGTCACAAGGCACAGCGCATCTGCCATCTGTAAGCAGGAAGTGACATGACCAACGCTGGCACTAGGTTCACTTTCTTCTTTTCACGTAGGTCCCAGGACCCAAGTCCGGAGAATAGTGCGGTGCACTTAGGTGGCTCCACCCACCCCCGCTGATCTAATCTAGTTAATTCCTCACAAGCTCGTACAGAGGCTTGTCTGTGGTCATGAATCCTGTCAAGCCGATAACCACTTACAACAATTACAAAGTCCAAAGTGATAAAAACTGAAACAAGATGGAGGCACAGTATTACTGGCATTCGCCGTTTGGAGAATAACAGGTACGAAGCCACAGAAGTTGCGTAACTATTCTCCACTCCAATAATACCACTTGTGAAAAATCTTCAAAATCAACTCTAGACTGGGATTGAATGGCAGTTGCTTTCTAGTTAGAATACTGTTAGATTGTAACTTGAAGGAAGTTTAATAGGTAGACTTTTATCAACTATGTTTCAGGAGGGCAGATGATGAGTAGATCAAACTACATACCAAGGATGTACCTCTGACGCTGACAGAGCTGACAGTCTGTCTCAGGCAGCATCTCTACGGCTATGAAGACACCACGGCCACAGCAACTCTTAGAAAGGCAAACATTTCACTGGGGTGGCAGCTCACAGTTTCAGAGGTGTCGTCCATTATCATCATGGCAGGGAGTGCAGCAGTGTGCAGCAGACATGGTGCTGGGGAAGGAGCTGCCACATGTTGCTATTCAGGCAAAAGGAAGTAGACTAGATTGAGTGTCACACTGGAAGAAGCTTGAGCAAAGGAGACTTCATAGTCTGCCCCACAGTGGCACACTTCCTCCAACAAGGCTACACCTACTTCAACAAAACACTTAACAAAACCCTGCCTCCGAATAGTGCTAGTCCCTTTAGAGGCCATTTTCTTTCAAACCACCACCGGCATCTATTTTTATCATTCACTGTATTCATTTTTGAGGCGGTGGTTGTTTGTGTCTTTGAGACAAGGTCTCACCATGTAGCCCTAATGGCTTGGAACTTGCTATGTAGACCAGATTGGTCTCAGACTCATAGAGATCTGCCTGCCTCTGTCCTCTAAATTCTGAGACAAAAAGTGTGCACCACTGTGCCTGGCTATTCACTATATTCCTACATTTAAAAAAATGTAATTCTTGGGCTGGCAAGACGGTTTAGTGGATAAAGACACTTACTACCAAGCTTGGCGATCTGAGTTCAATCCTTGGGATCCATGCGGTGGAAGGAGAGAACGGATTCCTGAAAGCTATCTTCTCACCTCCACTCATATGACATGGAACTCAGGCCTGCGCATGCTCCTCAATCCATAAATAAACATAACGAAACATTTAAAAATCATAATTCTACAATTAAATAGTAAGGCCTATAAAAATAAAAACATTTGATGATTTTATTTATTTTTTTTAAATATTTATTTATTTATTATGTATACAATATTCTGTCTGTGTGTATGCCTGCAGACCAGAAGAGGGCACCAGACCTCATTACAGATGGCTGTGAGCCACCATGTGGTTGCTGGGAATTGAACTCAGGACCTTTGGAAGAGCAGGCAATGCTCTTAACCGCTGAGCCATCTCTCCAGCCCCATTTGATGATTTTAAATAGGTAACTAAAATAGTCAATAAAAGATGAAGTAGAAATAAATTGAAAGAGATACTTATATTTACAACTATAAATAAAAATGCAATGTAACCCAAAACGTAATATTCACAATATAGAGTTCTCAAAATTTTAAGGCAGCGGTCTGACACAATAAAAATACGTTAGTGACATAAACAATGTCAGAAGATGAACTGGAAATGGACAAAAAAAATGGACAAAGAAGATTTTTAACTTAATAGTAAAGGAAAAGAAAGAAAAGGAGGGAAGTAGGGAGGGAAAGAAGGAATGGAGGAAGGGAAGAAGGGAGAGAAGGGAGGGAAAAAGGAAGGGAGGGAAGGAGGGAGGAAAGAGGGAGGGAGGGTAAGGAGGGAGGAAAGAGGGAGGGAGGGTAAGGAGGGAGGAAAGAGGGAGGGAGGGTAAGGAGGAAATCCATTTGATTTATCAAAAATGAAAAGGACTTGCTGTAGTGGTGTGTGTTAAGAATGGACCTTCAGGGAGAACCAGCTGAGAGTTTAAGGGAACTGGCTGCTCTTTCCAGAGGACCCTGGTTTAGTGCCCAGCATCCACATGGAGGGTTACAGCCATGTGTAAGTCCAGTCCCCGGTACCCAATACTTTCTTCTTGCCTCTGCTGGCACCACACATGTAAGTTACAGACTTACATTCAGGCTTTGTGGAACTGTAAATTTCTGAAGGGAAAAGTTTAAAAATAGGAACCGATTTAAAAGTAGATACATACTTTTGATCTAGCAATTTCTCTTCTAGGGTAGTAGTTTTAGTCTGTAACTACAAAAAGCTCTGAGAGATGGATACATGGGCTATGCTCTATGGTATTACTTTCTGCTGGTGAAAGCTTTGGAAGCCATCTGTCCCTCAACAATAACTGATTTAATAATTTATTGCTCAATTAGAGTGCACATCACATAAAAAGAACAGACCTCTCTTTAAAGACATTAGAGGTTTACAATATGTTGTTTCTCTGAAACTTGCTGTATAAAACAGTGTGCATCTGACTTGATACAGTCATCCAAACCATGTGTGTGTGGGATAAGATAGCTAGAACAAATTTTTGTGTGGGTTTACTTTCTCTTTCATACCTTTGTGAATTGTTTTTATTTTAAAATCAATGACTATGTGCTATAAATTAAAATTGGAAAAAAAGTGAAAAATGTACTTCCCATATTATTTGTTGTTTTGAGATATTTTATGTAAAATATATGGCAGCATGTTGTACTGGCTGGTTCTGTATATCAACTTGATACAAACTGGAGTCATCAGAGAGGAAAGAGCCTCAGTTGAGGCAATTCCTTCATGAGATCCAGTGGTAAGGCATTTTCTCAATTAGTAATCAATGAGGGAGGGCGCAGACCATTGTTGGGGGTGCCATCCCTGGGCTGGCGGTCCTGGGTTCTAAAAGAAAGCAAGCTGAGCAAGCCACAGAAGCACATAGCCCTTCTCCACGGCCTGTGCATCAGCTCCTGCCTCCAAGTTCCTTCCCTGCTTGAGTTCCTGTCCTGACTTCCTTTGGTTAGGAAGAGCAATGTGGAAGTGTAATCTGAATGAACCCTTTCCTCTCCAGCTTGCTTTTGATCATGGTGTTCTGTTGCAACAATAGAAACCCTAATAAGACAACGTTATGTATATGCATTTTCAGTCTTACTGGAATGAGAGTTCTCCCACTATTTACTTTTTACAATCCTTTCTTTATACTTAATGCTTCATAATGAGAAAAACATTCTTGAAAAACCTTCAGAATCTATGTCATCAATATATAAAATGTAAAAATAGAAGTGGTTAGTTGTAATCTGAGTATAACAATTTCTAATTTTTTTTTCATTAATTACATTTAAGAAATTTCTATTAAGGCGACTCAATTTTTACATGAGAGATTTGTCTTTTGTTTTACTCTAGTTTGACACCCCATGTTCTCCTTGCCACAATACAGGGAGCTGGTCTGGAACTGCAGCAACTGACCCTGGACTGTTTCATCCCCATTTCACTCTACCCCCAACATTGCTGAACTGTTCCATTTTCCCATAGAGGAAGGTTATTCTTAGAAATCTAACTTTTTTAGTCCCCTATTGTAATGGTCTGTCCTGTTCCTTTAGGAGACAAGCCCTGCCCACTCCTCTCCCCTTCCACTGAGGCAAGTGGATCTTTCTTCGGTTTTAGCCTGTGTGAGCTCTCTCTTTTCCATCCCTCTTCGGAAGAGGCTGCAGCTGCCTGCCATGGCCCCTCTCCCCTCCTCCTTTCTCTCTCTCCCTCTGTTTCTCTCTCTCCCTCTCTCTCTTTCTCTCCCTCTCTGCCTCTCTCTCCTCATCCCCCTTCTCCCTCCCTCTCTCCTTTCCCCTTCCCTTCCATAACCCACTAAATAAATATCCAACCTCACTCTGCATGGCCTGCCTATCCATCTCTGTCTCTCACCCACTGCAGCTCCTCGTTGGGACTGGCTGACCCTCCAAGGTCTCTCAACCACTGAGTGGCTCCCTGCCTGGGACCCACTGCCCCTGGTGGCCTGCTGCCTGCTGCCACCACTTGGGGACTAGAGCCATTTTATTTTTACCATTACACCTATCTAGCAAAGACACTTCATGTTCACCAGTGTAACCATCTGGACAACCTACAGTAAGCAAACACATGCAATAATATAAGTGAATCTGAGCTGAAATTTTAAGTTGGTACCCTTTCCTTGCTCCAGCCAGAACTCAGTGTGAAGAGCCCTTTGATCGCAGGTTCATGTATGAGGCAGCATAACTTGCTTCATGCTTAAACATTTAGGTAACTCTCTGATGCTACTAAGTCCCTATCAGTGTTTCCTTCCACATCTACCTGCACTCATTCTGTCTCTGTCTTCATGAATTTTCTAACTACAATTAATAGACCCTTCTGTTTGGGAGCTCGTCCCTGCTCAGGGGTTCAGAAGGTCAGAGCTGGGCAACACTATAAATAGGATATTCAAGCTTCAAATTCCAGGAGTTGTGGACAATAGGAAAGGAAAATCTATACCCCTGGCATTTACCCTGGCAGACCATTTGTTTCAAAGGAACAATATCACTGTCTTTCATATACTGACAAAGATTTCACCAGATTCCCAGTAAGAATTAGGAGTTGCATTACATACTCTATATTATTTATACTTTATCTAGATATACACATATTCACTTTTATGATAGTTTATTATATAGTTCTGCCATGTTCAACTAAATCAATATATTGCAAAAGCAGAAGTTATAAAAAAAATTCCCTCATAGGCATACAGACACAGGGTAAACCTAAAGACTAACACACCTAGGAAGAGCCACCTCACCCAGACAACGTATGGAACTACCTTTGTATAAATATTATAAATAACATAATTTTGTCTTATAAATGACTTTTGTTCAGAATGAAGAGAAAACACACAGAGAGAGGGAGAGAGCGGGACGTGACGAGAAAAAGAGAAGCTTTTGATTAATATAATTGAAATCAAATCCAAAAAGAAAACTCTGTTGGATTCTTACAAAAAGAAAAAGAAATGTAGTTTAATGGGAAAAATGAATTCTCCACAACTTCCTATGTGCTTGGACTTTACATGTTTTATTTCACTTGCTTTTCACTGAAAAGTCCAATTAAATTTTATTTCAAGAAATTTTCTCAAAGATAAGGAACAAGAAGTTACAGAGTAAGGATGTGGGCATAAATGTTATTCTTAAATGAATGCCTTTTTTCATAGGCTTTCTCTTCATAACGGACATCAGAAGTTCCCCTCTTGTCTCACTTTCAATTTAAACCAATTAGCCATGAAGATTGACTTTAAAGTGGTCAGGTGATTAGTGGCAGGATGGAAATGAAAATGCAAACATTGGGATTCAGACTATTTTCTTACTCTAGAGAGTAAATCATTTTGTCTTCTGCTCTTTAGCCAATGTTGAGTTGGAGATGTGAAAAATACTTGTAACTGCTTCATTTAAGCTAGGTCTTTTTTTTTTTTTTTTTTTTTTTTTTTTTTTTTTTTTGGTTTTTCGAGACAGGGTTTCTCTGTGGCTTTGGAGCCTGTCCTGGAACTAGCTCTTGTAGACCAGGCTGGTCTCGAACTCACAGAGATCCGCCTGCCTCTGCCTCCCGAGTGCTGGGATTAAAGGCGTGCGCCACCACCGCCCGGCTTAAGCTAGGTCTTAATATCAGTAACTTTTCTAGAACAAATAGAGACGGTTGCAGGGTGCATGTGTGTCTCTGATCATTTGAATACAAGTAGCTACATACAGCCTGACAATTTCGTGTGATGATGATGTATTAAGACTCAGCCAGCCTATTTATTCCTTTCTTATAAAGTCTTTGTGACTTGGGCCAATCATTTGCAGCTTATTCATCACTGAAAGGGACACAGTTGTATAACACTTTAGTCATGGCATATTAATTTCTTAGTAAAGTCAAGGCAGTTTCTTGGTTTCTAATTTTGGTAAAATGGAAGTTTCAGAAAAATCTGTGTGAGATTGACTGGTAATTTTTTTTTTAATAAGAGGAAAACAAAAAAAACTTGGGCATTATTTAAGGACTTACAAATATTCTTTTTAAGACATTTACATCAATTCTATAAGAAAAAATTATATATTTGAAATGTTTTAAAATTAAAACTTTCCAATAATACCACACACTTATTTAGAGTTGATTATATGCTAGGCACTACACTAAAATCTTTCCTTTTGCCCTAGCCATATACATTAGCCACAATTATAATTTCTAATTTCAGATGAGAAAAAAATGGGGCTGAGAAAATGACATGACTCGCTTGGAATAGCCAGACTTGCACCCAGCATCGGAACCGCAATGTGCACTGCTAATCAAGAGGAAATGGGACAGCAAACTTTCAGCTCTTCCGTTCAGCACTTGTCTGTTATTACCCGTGACATAATCCCTAATAAAGATGAATGGCTAATCTAGTGGCGTTGGTTTGGGAATAGGCCACGTGTAAATAAGGAAGTCCCATGTGAGATGGCTCTTCCTCGTATCACAATCTTCAGACTTACCCTGGATCTGTATGCCTGTGGGCTTGGTTTTTGTCTAACTTCTGCTTTTGCAATATATTGATTTAGTTGAATATGACTGAACTATATAATAAACTATTATAAAAGCAAATATGTGTATCTACAGATAAGCAAAATACAAGTAATATAGGGTATGATTATCATGCTACACCTAGTTCTTACTAGGAACCTAGTGACAGTTTGTCAGTATTTGAAAGACAGTGATACGATTCAGAGGAATTTGTCTGTGCGTATGTGGGTAAAGTTCCCTGTTGGTCTATATATCACTTCAGCTTTGTGCGCGTGCGTGTGTGTGTGTGTGTGCGCGTGTGTGTGTGTACGTGTGTGTGCGCGCGCGCGCGTGTGTGTGTGTGTGTGTGTGTGTCTTGGTGTCGCAATGCGGTCTAGACTTGCCTGCATAGCACAGGCTGTGGTAGTGTCGGTGCCCGTGTGGGTCCAACACAGATTCCCTAACTCGGCTGGAACGGAGTTGCGAGGAATAATCAGACACAACTTACACGGTCATCTTTCACGGGCAAGATCTCTCTCCAAAGAAGATCTCTCATTTATTCTCCAAACAGCTTATATATCCTCACCTCAATAGAGCGGGAATACGTTAGGCTATCTCCTAGGCAACCAGGTGCATGGGCTCTGGTAACGTCCACATCTAGCAGTCAGGTAGGCCCTGAATTAGCATCTCTATAAGACATCCTCCAAATTACAAAGGAAGGAACATCCTGACCAGTTTCAGTCAACACCTCTCCTCAGGAGATCCTTGCTATTGTTAGGCAGAGACATCTTGTCTGCAGAGCTACGTGATCAGCTCAGACTGGGCCTATGGCTTTTGTGAAATGTTCCTACTGCAGCCTCCTGAGTGATGAGATTTTAGGCGTGTGTCACTGTGCCCAGCACTGTCCATATCGGTCTGTTGTGTCAGGGCAGTCATCAGAAGGACATTTACTTCTATTTGGGCGACATCATAAACTAGTGTGTGTGAGTGGTGTGTATGGATGTGTGATGCATGCCAAGTGTGCAAGGAATAGAACACTGCCTGTCTTCCTCTGTCACTCTCCATTTTATTGTCTTGAGAGAGGATCTCACACTGAACCAGAAGCTCACTGCTTCAGCTAGGCTGGCCAAAGGAGTTCTTGGGACAGGCTTCTTTCCACCCCTCCCCCAGACGCTGGGGGTCACAGGTCTGTACATATGTGCCTGACTCTTTACATGGGTGCGGATGATTCAAACGGAGGCTTCATGCTCGTGCAGCAAATGCTTGTATGCCGTGTATAACTGTGTATTTGTGGGTAAAATCCAGCACAAACCACCAAGGAGAGGAGCTAGCAGCCACGTAACATAAACCTCTACTTAGCTTGTATCTCTAAAGCTAATTTAGAATTTAGATTATATTTGATCTTTAGTCCCAGAAATGTTGGATTCCTTGAACTATAATTTTTAATTTCTAACTCAGTTCATCCTCATTTTATATGAAAAAAAATCTCATGGTTTAAAAACTTTCAGCTTCTTATTCATTCACATATTTGGCACAAATTTCTCATGTTCCAGGTCTGAACTATTCAGTTTTTAACTATAATTCTTTATATGAATTACATCAAAGAGATTTTGCGAAATGTCCACACAATTTTTACTGCAACGTTTATTGGAAAACCTTTCATTCTTTTTTTTTTTTTTGCTTTTTCGAGACAGGGTTTCTCTGTGGTTTTGGAGCCTGTCCTGGAACTAGCTCTGTAGACCAGGCTGGTCTCGAACTCACAGAGATCCCCCTGCCTCTGCCTCCCAAGTGCTGGGATTAAAGGCGTGTGCCACCACCGCCTGGCTAAACCTTTCATTCTTCTTCCCAAGACATACCACTCATGATAGATCATTTGTATCTTTGGACTTAACTGATGTGATGGATTATCTATTAGGTTAATGGAATCACATCTTTGCAGTGCTCTTGGAAACATAATTATTTTGGTAGATTCTTTAGGTTACTATTCAATTAAGATTTTAAGCTGGCTGGTGTTGTCGCACGCCTTTAATCCCAACACTTGGGAGGCAGAGACAGGCAGATATTTGTGATTTCAAGGACAGCCTGGTCTACAAGAGCTAGTTCCAGGAGAGGCTCCAAAACTGCAGAGAAACCCTGTCTCAAAAAAAGAAAAAAAAAAAGAAAGAAAAAAAAAAAGCCTTAGGAGGTGTTAGCAGAGGTACTGAAAAAATGGCTCAGTGAAGAAAAGAGCTTGTTCTGGTAGCAAACATGAGTACCCCTGCACCATTTTTCTTTTCTTTTTCCAATCTAGGAGTGGTCCTCCATGCGTCTGTAGCCCCAAAGTTGTGAGGGAGAACAGGAGGATCACTGGGGCTGGCTAGCTTCCAAGCTAAAGCAGGATGAGAGAACCTGTCTCAAAGGAATAAGTGGGGGAATAAGAGAGCAGGACACTTAGCATTCTCTCCTGGCTGCCACAGATGTGTGCACACCTGTCCACATTGGCACATACATGTGTACATACACTGCACACATGCAATGAATAATTTGAGGGTTATTGTTGTTCCTTTTGGAAACTACAGCTCCCAGATTCCTCCTGGATTACGGACACCTGCGCGAGGGTGCGCACAGGTGCAGGTCATTTCTCCCAGATACCCTTGCGCTTCTCGTTAAAAAGCGAGCTTCCAGGAGGTCTCGCTCTCTCTTGCCCTTTACCCTTGTGTGTCTTGCACACCTGTCCCTTATCGTGACCCCCTCCCCCCATTAAAGTGCACCCACGTGGGAGCCATGTGTCTGTGTCTCCTCCTTTCATGAGTGTTTTGTCTGTCCTGTGTTTGTCTATACACACACCTGCTTTAAAAGAATAATAGTTATAGTTTAGCTTTGAGCTTTTATTGTTCTAATAAAATGAATTAGATAATTTTGAACTACTTTTAAATTCTCAAACTATAAAACATGGACAATTTTCCATTTTATAAAAGTTTGATGATCTAGTAGGACTCAGTGTAATGGTCTGTCCTGTTCTGTCCCCACCAAGACTAGCCCCATCTACTCCCTCCCCATCCACCACCAAGGCAGGCAGATCTTCCTTTTGCTTGCAGCCTGAGCCAAGTCTCTTCCTTTCCATCTCTCTCCCAAAAAGGTAGCTGCTGCCATGGCTCCTCTCCTCCCCCACCCTTTTTTCTCTCTCTGCTCCTTTCACTTCTCTCCTTCCCCTCTTCCCTTTCCCCTCCTTAACTCACTAAATAAATACCCAATTTCTCTGCATGATATACCTATCCATCTGTCTCTCATCCACTGGGACTGTAGCTCCTCATGGGACTGGCTGCCCTGTCTCAGTCTCTCACTCACCATGAGGCTCCCTGTCTGGGACCTGTTGGCCCTCCTTGCCCACAGGCCACCGTGTGGTTACCTGCCTGGGGCTTGCTGCCCGTCGTGGCTCTAGGGCCACTCAAGGGCTCCCTCCTTGGGAGCCACTGGCTGCCTTCATGGCCCCCTGTGGTCTGGGAACCTGATGGCGCTGCCACCACTTGGGAACCGTAACATTTTATTTTTACTATTACACTCAGAAATATCTCAGAATAATTTTTTAGTAATTATAAAAACCTTTTGGTTGGTTACTCTTGGTCATTTACAAAGGTTATATAGAAAGTATGGTGAAGAAAATGACCCTGAGCCCAACAGATAACATTTTCTGGTTCTGACCAACCTTTAAATGATAAAATTGTCATTATGGATTATATTTTTCTAATTTTACACTTTGTTACATTATTAGTCTCCTATAACAGTAACTTAAAGATATGACACATTTCCTTAACAATTCAGTTGATAAGACATTTATTTGTTTGATATTGTAAGTAGTACTTATCAATTTTCTTAATGCATTTTTATTTAAAAAGTCATTTCTTATGACTTATATGGTTCAACATGTAAGATCACTTGCCACCAAGCCTGATGACAGGAGTTCAAACCCAGGACCTACAAGGTAGAAGGAGAGAACAGACTCTTGCAAATTGTGAGCTGTGGCATGTATACCTATATTCATATAAACATATACAGTACTAATAAAGCTATAAATAAAATAATCATATCTGAAGTTCTGTTAATTTGCCCAAGATAATACAGTTTTAAGTGAGTTGTTTGGTATTCCACTTTAAAACTCCAAACTTTCTAATTTAAATGTAATGTAGTAATTTGGATTTTTTTATAGTCTTTAATTGTAGTAGTTCCGGATTATCAGACACATTCTGTCAGGTGCTGGGAAACCATGCATGGCCCCTGTTAGCAGAATTTACAGTGTAGAGCATACAGACAGATATGAAATAGCACACCACACCATCTGATTACAAACTGAGGTAAGTGGTCTGAAGGAAGGGAACTGTGAGTACCTTGGCATGACAGAACATAATGTTGTTCTAAGTGCTGGAGAGAGGGCTCTGGCAGCTGCAGTGAAGACAATAGGTGGAGATGGGTGTGAGACAGGGCTGCAGGGGCAGTTAAAGACACACCACGAGAGCCTCGAGACTTAGTAGAGGATCTTATCTCTATTTTTAAAGTAACGTGAGCCATTTAGTTTGAAGCAGCAAAATTACAGTGTCAAATTTATGTTTTGAAAAGATCATTGTGACAACAGGAGAAAGTGGGGGCAAGGGGAATATCTTTATGGATGCCAGAAGCCCAGTACACAAGCTATTACAGGAATGGTAGGTGAGATTGATGGTAGCCATTTTGTTCATATCCGCAGTTCCGTTATCTACCCAAATCTATAATTGTAAATAATTCAGTGTTTTCACATTTAAAAATTTAGGACTTCCACTGTATTTATCTACGGAGTAATTTTAACTACATATGACTAAATTGGAGTTTCTGGAAACAAAGATAAATACACAGTATCAACAGATACTTGGAAGATAAAATGAAGAGCTAAGACCATAGCTCAGCGGAGGGCACTGGTTTAACAAGCAGGAGGCCTGCGCTCAATTCCCAGTAAACACCTCCACCCTCTGTCACACACCCACAAATGGTAGTATAAGGGAAGATGGAGATTTTAAAATTTCTGGCTATTTACCAACATCACATATTAAATATTCTCTCTCCTTTTGCCACATATAATGAAGTATCTTCTAATTGTCTGTAAATCTCTAAGGCAATTATATTGCAAATTATTTTAGTTTTACAATGTTAATATTAAAAAAGAGATTCTCACCATTTACAATACTTCTTTTAAAAGGTATCTTTATTTTCTATGATTTAAAATTTTAGTCATTTTTCACTTTCTATGGGGGAGCTGTAAATTAATCTGAGAAGAGTTCTTCCAGGTTTTCCACAGCTCTTTCTGTAGAGTCCACAGGCTTCTTGTAGCAATTATTCTGTTTCTACTTTTGGTCTTGTGTTAGTTTTAGTGCATTAGTTACCTCCTTTCATTGCAGTAAGGCAGGCAGATTGTGAGATCTGGCTGAACAGTTGCACTGAGGATACCTACTTCAGATCTAAAACCTTCAGTCAGCAAATAACCATACTTCTTGTTTTCGGTTGAAACAATCTCACATAGTTCCTCCTGACCTTGAATTTGCTATGTAGGGGAGGCAGGCTTTGAACTCCTGAGTTTAAGATTCTGAGAACAAAAATGTCTGCTAATATACCGGCTAAGTTTTTGTTGTTTCCCGGCAGAGGATGAACCCAGTGCTTTATGCCCATTACACAAACACTAAGCTATGTCCCTACCCCCTTTTTTTTTTTACATTTTATTGGGAGACAATGTCTCATTAAATTTCCAAGGCTGCTCTTGAATTTGTTCTATACCGCCAGGGTAGGAGCATTGAAATTTAGAAATATTAGTGAAGAATATAAGACATGTTTAAAAATAATAAAACACAAATATATAGAATAGTACTAGGAGGGAGTTCCAGTGAATACTGAAATTGCCTGCATTTAATTTTCAATGGCTTAAAATACCCCTGACCCCAAAAGGTAGGAGTAAGGAAACAAAAAAACTGCATTAACGTGACGCAGGGAAATGAATAGATGAGTTGAAGTTCACGGGCTACGTCCTTAGTTAACGCCTGTTCCTATAACGAAACAAGTCACACTCATACTCTAGATCAAAACATTCTGTAGGCAAACTACTCCAGAAGGTGGAATCCATTGTTATCTCCTTAAGGGAACTAGACCTTAGTTGGATCCTAGACTTTTGTTTGAGGTAGAGACACATCTACTTCTCTATTCCTGAAATACAAGGTTTGGCTATTAGCCACACCTGTTGACAATAACCTTGAGAGAGAAGAACTCTCTGGTCTGAATCTAGGTGGGACTTCTGTTTGAGGTAGAAACACAATAACCTTGAAGGAATAGAGGTAAGTTCCAACTCTCTGACCTTTGGTCAATGTGGAAATAGGCTCACACATTTGGGTCTCCACACTGTTGGATGTGGCAAGGGAGGTATTGACATTTACTGAACCCGAGCCTGCAGAGAAAAATAATTAAGGAGCCGATGGATTTGTGAAGGAACTGGATATTAATAGTCAGAACACAGGGGATGGGGACACACTGCTTGGCATGTGCCTTCTTATCCCATTCCAGAGCTGCGCTTTGTGAAACAGGGTCACAGGATGGAAAGAACCACTGAGCCATTTGGTAGAAACAAAATCCGAGTTTCAAAATAAATTGACAAATTTTCATTAGTTTTTTTTTTTTTTGATTTTGCTCTAAGTTTCTGCAGCTGACTTTGGTGTTTGAGTTTTCTAAGCATCTGCTTTGTCAACATGGTTCTACTTCAAGAAAACTGACTGAATTGAAAACAAACAATGCTCAACAAGAACGTATCATGTTTCTGAGATTTTGAAGATGAGTACATACAACACATATGGCTCTGTGGCTATTATCTTGCATTCTCCACCTCCTCCAAACATGTTCATATTCTCTTTGCTAAACTGTGGAAGTCAAATCCAAGAGTCACTTTCAGAATGTAAATCTGGATCGACTGGGATTCAGATAGGCTCTGTGTGTATGAAGTCTTTGTTTTTAACCATTTTTATTGAGATAGAATTAATACACACTGTACAACTCAACCTTTAAAGGGTAAAAATCAGTTTTTTCATATTCACACATATTTGTGCAACCATCAACACAGTCAATTTTAGAACATTTTCATAATCTCCAAAAGAACACTGTAGCCTACCCCGTGTCTACCCATTTTACCACTTACTAATATACCTCCTCTGTAGAGAACGCTCTGTTCTGTCCACACAGGTCTTTCCTGCCAGTCCGTGTGAATGAATCATACAGCATATGAAATCTTGTGTTTAGCTCCTTCTGTTTCCAGTATTCTGTTTGGATCCAAACATATTGCAGCATGGATTGGTACTTGATTCCTTTCTATGGACAAATAATAGGCCATGGTATAGATAGGCCACATACGTTTCCACTTCTGGTCATTGTGAATAATGCTGCATACTATTTTTTGGACACAAATTTCTATGTTGATGCACACTTTCATTTCTCCTGAATTGCTAAATCACATGAAACTAAATGTTTAATCAATTGAAGAACAGCTAGACTGTTTTGCAAACTGGCTACCAAATCCTAAGGTAGTACCTGTGGGTTTCAGTTTCTCCCTATCTTTGCCTTTAATCTGTCTTTTTATTACAGCCAATGGAGTGCTGTCCCATTTCTTTAGTCATTGATGTCAAACATTTTTGCATGCTCATTAGATTTGTATTTCTTCTTTGGACAATACCTAATCAGATTCATTGCCTATTTCAAAATCAAGTTACTTTATTTTGTAGTTTATACATTACATATACAGATCCCTTATATAATTGATTTTTTTCTTTCCTCTTTTGTAGATTGTTGTTTTTGTTCTCCTGATGTAGGATTCCCTTCTTTATATGTGTTGCTTTTATTGGTTAATGAATAAAGAAGCTGCGATAGGGCAGAATAGAGTTGGGTGGGAAAACTAAACTGAATGCTGGGAGAAAGAAGATGGAGTCAAAGAGAAACCATGTAGCTGCTGCCAGTGACAGACACACTGGAACCTTACCGGTAAACCACAAGCCTTGTGGTAAAGTATAAAATAATAGAAAAGGGTTAATTTATGATGTAAGAGCTAGCCATTAAGAAGCTAAAGCTAATAGACACAGCAGTGATTTAAATAATACAGTTCTGTGTGATTATTTCAGAAGTCTGAGTGGCCAGGAAACAAAGGTGTAGCCTCTGCTAATATTTTCCATTTTCACATTTTTGGTGATGTGGGTGCCCCTTAAAGTATAAATTTTGATGAAGCCAGTATGAACTTGTTTGAGTAACTGATGCTTTTCTTTTCATATTTAAGGATCCTTTACCAAATCCAAAGTTATAAGCTTTACCTGTTTTCTCCTGACAGTTTTAAAGATTTTTATTTTATATATGTCATTAATTTTTAAGATATTTTTTGCAAACGGTGTAAGGGAAGGATCCTAGTCTTTGCACATGGCTATTCAGTTGTGCTAGCACCACTTGTTGAACAATACCTTGGCTCTTGAGCAAAATCTTACCTGCTGTATGTAAGTATTCCCTTCCAAATAAACTCATCAGTACTTGTCCCTTAATTTTGTGTATATATATATACATACATGTATATATAAATGTATATATATTTATGCTGGCTTCATTGGAGTCTTACAGTCTTATACCTCAAAAGGTATGTGTGTGTGTGTGTGTGTATGTTATATACACAAAATAAAAAAAAATTGGGTACTGCTTTAGAATACTACAAAACTAAATATTTTTGAATAATTGACTATAATTTTATTTATTTTGTTTTTTTGAGACAGGTTTTTCTGTAGCTTTGGAGCCTGTCTGAAACTAGTTCTTGTAGACCAGGCTGGTCTTGAACTCAGAGAGCTCCACCTGCCTCTGCCTCTGAGTGTTGGGTTCAAAGGTGTGTGCCACCACCACCTGGCCATTTTTATATGACTTATAACATATGTGGCCATCCATTAATTTTGAAAACTATTACTGCATGTGTGGGGACGTACACGTCATAGTGTGGATGAAAGTCAAAGAACAACTTTTTGGAGTCATCTTTCTCCAACTACCTTTAAGTGGGTACCGAATAGAACTCAGGCCTGCAAAGCAAGTGCAATTACCACTGAGCCGTCAACTTTTTGATTGTCGCGTTTTACTACTGCAAAACATAAATCTCTATTAGTGGTTCTTAGCCTTTCAAATGCTGCAACCCCTCATGTTGTGGTGACCTCCAACCATAAAATTATTTTTGTTGCTACTTCATAACTGCAATTTTGCTACCGTTATGAATCATAATGCAAATATCTGATACACAGATGGTCTTAGGCAACCCTTGTGAAAGGGTCATTTGACCCAGAGGGGTCACGACCCACAGGTTGAGAAACACTGCTCTGTGATAAATGGCAGGCACAATCTTCACTTCCACTCCCCTTGTAATCCCTTTTACCATTAGGCTACAGGAACCATCAAAAACCATGAGAATATCTTTGATTTAAAAGACCCAAAATGTGTGGAGAGGGTAGAAACTAAGTGACTGAATCGCTGCTATGAGAGGGCTGGCAGCAAGAGAAACAAAGCCAACTGATAAAGGCTGGGCAGTAATAACTGGGCAGGTGGATGTGTAGATTGGATTCCAACTAGAAACTCCTGACTGGAAAGTTGGGAAGATATAGGTAAATTGTCTAGATCTAGATCCAAAGTATCCTTTAATGGTAATAGTTAGCTACTTCGGAGTAGAGTTAACCTCTTGCTGGCTTAGGAAATCAATCCACTTGCTTTCCTGATCTTCCACTTGTTTCTCCTGATCTTCAAAGTGTAAAAAACACAGTAATTGAGTAACTCCCAGGATTAGGTGATGTAAGATTTTACAGGGTACTAGCATCTGGAATATTGGGATGAATACAATAAAAAGTTCTTCTAGAATGTCTTATCGGGAAAATCGTGGGTTATTAAACAATAGCAAGTATCCCTTATAATTCTTGGCTATTTTTTTAAAATAAATTTTCTGTGTTCGACTTTGTAGCTTCAATTAGCACATGTATGAAGATGACTCCTTCCTCTATATCTAATTCCATTTCCTGGATATCTATATGTATTTCCAACTACCTAGCCAGACAGCAACTTTCCTAACACCAAACTTATTCTCTGGGCTTGAAGCCTACACTTGGTCCTGCACCCGTCTCAAGTACACCAGTGACCATCTAGAGCACTAAGCCGGCAGGATCAGGAACACTCAATTCCCTCATCCTTTCCCTTATTATGATTACATTAATTTCTTATTGAGTCTCCTTCCTTCATCTTCTTTCACCTTTTATTTGTCATTTCATCACTCAAGCACTTTTTGTTTGCTTGGTTTGGTTTGCTTTAATTGAAGTTACAAAAACAATATAGTCATAATAAAAGTTCAGGTAAAAAAGCAGTATGTCAAAGAGCAGCTACTTTAAACAACTAGATTCATATTTTGTAATTGTATGTCATTTCCAGGTCTGCTACTTTTCCTTGTTTGGGTAACGTGGGTAGCAGTTCTAATGTTACTGTGCAACTATCCGAAAATGCAAAGCTTTTGTATTTACCTGTGAGACTAAAAGCCACTCTTCTGGACTAGAGTACATCTCAGCCTCTTTATCTGTTGCATCCAAAATTGTTTTCAGATTATAAAACCTTCTAATTCATGTTTTTATATGCTCTACCTCCTCATCAGAATAACGGATTTAGTTCCTGTATTTCCCTGTCGGCTATTTGGAAATTACTTCAATGACATTCAAAATCCACCATGCTGCAAAGCTTTATTAAAACCCTCATGAGCCTCAGTAATTTCACAGTGCTTCTGATGCAACTTACTAGATAGATAGTGATCTATGTCATTAGCAAATGAGAAAAGAAACAATTACTCGTTTCCCATCTACTGTTTCCTGGACGTAGATGGTCCATGTGCTCAGTGACTGAAAGCTCTATAGGTTTACAACATTGTTTTATCACATCCTTCTTTGTTGCTGCTATGTTGAGACAGGGTCTTACTATGTAGCTTAGGTTGGCCATGAACTCATGATTCTTCTGCTTCAAGTGCTGTGATTACAGATGTCACCTCTACACCAGTCTTGTTCATTCCAACCTAAAGATCAGCCATCCTCCAAGTTTGGATCCACAAATCCACATATTTTCATGATATTCTTTTCATTAATTTAATAATCCTCCAAACTAGTTTTCTAATGAGCACTCCTTAGAGAGATAGCATTCATAACTATAAGGTTCTTATAGCAATACTATAGCTAGATTTAATGTAAATACAAACTAAACATGAGGCTTTATCTGAATTCCTTGCTGCCATCACATTCAAAGCTCTAAAGCAAGCCAGTTAATTTTTAAATTAATTTTTAAAAATTTATTTTACATACCAACCAGTTTCTCCTTCCTCCTCTCCTCCCTTTTCTTTCCCTCACCTCCTTTCTACCCCCCCCTCCACCCACTCCTCGGAAAGGGTAAGGCCTCCCATGGGGCATCAACAAAGCCTGACCTATCAAGTTGAGGTAGGAACAAGTTCATCCTCCCTGCATCAAGGCTAAGCAAGGAACTCCACCATAAGGAATAAGTTCCAATAAGATAGATCCTGGTCCCACCACTAAGGACCCCACAAAAAGACCAAGCTACACAACTGTCACCCACACACAGAGGGCCTAGGTTGGTCCCTGTAGGAAGGACATGTGATGAGTTTTGTTTCAAACTCATTTCATAATTAAAACAGACTTAATACCAGGACATACATAACAGACATAATAACAGGAGCATTACAAGAGAGCTGACCTCGAAATCCTTCATTAATACTATCTCTAGCCCCATTGCTAAATGATCTCCTCCGAAGGACCATTTCCTTAGAACTGGTGGCACACATTTAATTTGTACAAATGTCCAAATTTTCAGTGGCATTTTCAGTGAATTTAGGGCTTTGTCTAGTTTATAATGAAAGTTTTTACATGATATGGAAGTAGTGAAGAGCTCAAGAAACATTTTTAAATGAATAAATGAGTTAACATACATTTGACTAGAAGTTGACTGGATCCATCGTCTGAGGCAGGTCTGCCAGCATTGCTGCAACCTTCTATTAGGTAAGATGTAGGCTACCACAATTCAGCTCACTGTTTAGCTTCACAGTGTGAGCCTTTAAATTTATTTTGATGCAGTCAGTTAAAACCCAGGTCTTAAAAAGTTCTACTTGAAATAACAAATAGATCATATTTATTAATTTAACATGTGTCTAGGCATTTTGAGGCTTATGAGACATTAAAAGTTGACACATCACTCAGTCACAGCTCCAAATAAATCTTACAAAGACACTATTGCACTATTTGTTGTGTTTATGGAGGAAAATGAAAATAATTCTATTCTCAGTGTTTAAAGTGAAAAATCACTTCATAGTAAAAATATTCTAGCAAAATGTATCACTTAGCTGAAGTGTATACTTAGAAACCAAAATTTTGTTCTACTTATATGTATTTTTAAAATGTGTCTATTTAGAACCGAATTTCAACTTTAAATACAAAGTACTAAGAAATGCTGACTCTGACATCTGCAGAGCAATTTGCCATGCTCTAAGTCACTGTTTTCTGTTTGTCCACCCTAGACTACAGCACAGTGATGTCCCCACTTCTGTTTCTATTTACATTTCTCTCCTTCATGTTTGGTGCTCTCTCCTTTGCTCCGATTCACCTTTCACCACCCAGAGTAAAATGAGAATTAGTATTCTGCAGTTTGCATATTTTACATCTTAGTTTTTAACATCTGGTTTTTAAAAGACTTTTTTGTTTCATTATTCTTTCTTGAGCTGTTCCTAATTTAACCAGGAGTGTAAGACTGTTTAACATTAAAATGTTAGGATCTTCAAGTTTACCCCCAATTTGCTCCCTCTAAGGTAATTTTGGTGGTTAAACATGTCACCATCCCCACATCTGACACTAGTAGCCTTTGTCCCTTTCTGATTGCTTTTGCCACACCAGACTAAAGCAGAACAGCTGCTGCAACAGTTAAATGCAAAACAGGAAGTCATGTGGCCTGGCTAACGCTTACCTTTCAAGGCAACTCACTCCCCCTGCTGGTGAGTGGAGAACACAGTTTCCAGGGCACTAATCAGTGTGTTGCTAAGCACACAGGATCTGGTTCAACTGGAGTTATTTCCCTGGTAAAATTTATGCTTAGCCACTTTTTTAAAAAATGTAGGGTTTAATGTACCTGTTACTTAAAGGAATCCAGCACCAGAAGTCTGAAAAAACATTTCTGTTTAGGTTTAGTTTTTTGAAACAGGTTCTTGATACGTAGCTGGCTGGCCTCTCAGATATGTTGAAAGCCAGGGCTTTTTAATTCTCTTAAATCGACCACAGTAAAATACTGAACTCCATAGAGAGTAAGATGAAAGTGTAATGAGGTGTTGACATTTTATTAAAAACCTCTTACCTTCTTTGGGTTACACACACATATTTTCATTACACACTTCTCTTAATTATGTTCACAATTCTTGTACCTTTCCCATTTTAAAATTCTATACACAATTTTAAGCACATTTATTTCAACAAACAGGATAAACTGTGTAGGAAATTGAAGCTAACTAAGTAGAGAAACCTTATTGAATGGTTGTTTTTTTTTTTTGAATGGGGACAGTTTTTATAACTTTGAAACACAATTTATTCTTATGATAATTACTCTGCAAAAGATGGCAATTAGTTTTCTTACGAACATGGGTATAAAAGTTAAGAGAAGGAAGTTAAGGAAGGAACAAAAACCTTACATTTGTCCCACATTTATTATTTTGCTGTACTAAATGTTAGCTTACAAAATGCACCAAACAGATTAGCAATAGTCCCTGATCTACTAAGTACATCGGATACAGACCCATCAGGAAAACACTTTTTCTGTACAGTTTGAATTATGATTGACATTTTAAACCAACATTTTTATTTCCTGCTCTTAACCCTGAAGATACCTTTTTGAAAAGAGCATCAAATCTCCTTTAAAATATTTAGTGTCTCTTCTAAAGTTTACTATTTTATAGGCAACATTCTAACATTCCCTTTTTCCATTTTCTAGGGGGAAAATAAACAAAAATCTGAACTTTGCTTTGTTCTAAAGAACACACAGAAAACATGCTCCTTTTGCTTACAGCTATAACTCACGGTAAGGAATATACTTAGAAACGTAACCTAGTAAACGCGCACACACAAACAAGATAAATATTTATTTTAAAACTTGTGAGTCAGGTGATGGTGCACGCCTTTAATCCCAGCACTGCAGAGGCAGAAGCAGCGGCAGGTGGCTCTCTGAGTATGAGGCTATCCTTGTCTACAAAGTGAGTTCTCGGCTAGATCTACACAGTGAGACCCTGCCTCAAAAAGACAAAAACAAAAGACAAACACACAAAAACAAACCTGAAATGAGGCTAGAGAGATGGCTTAGTGGCTAAGGGTGCCTCCTTTTCTTCCAGAGGCTTGCTTGGTTCCTAGCACCATGGCACCGGCCCCAGCGGTGCACAAGAATTTGTAGTCCAACTTGAGGGCTACAGCTCCCTCTTCTGACTTCTGAGGATATCCCCACCAAACACACATAAATAAAAATCTTTTAACAAACCCACAAAAGCTAAAATAGTAATATATTTATGTTAAGTCATCTGACAGTTTTAAGTTCTACCCTCAAAATTAGCATCTTTAACTCTTCACCAAAGTTTAAGTCAATCTAAAGGTAATTTACTTAGGCTAAATATGAAGTAATTTTGAGTCTATTATAAAATAATCCACAAGACATACACAGTTTGTTTTTAATCTGCTGTTCTCTCCCTCTTAGAAATGTGTTCCTATTTTATTGTCAGATATAAATAGTGACAAGATCATTTTTAAAAATCTTTTATTCTTATTACTTTAAGGCAAATTGCAACCATCTTGAAGATAAATATTCACTAATATATAAATTAATCAGCTTTGCCAATTTTCTGGCAATAACATCACAGTTAAAAAGTCCATCTAAAATACTGTATATCTTTGTAATCCACAGATCAAAAATACAAATGGGAATAGACATGAACATTCCCAGCAAATAAATGAGTCAGGAAATTCCCTCCTTGATACAAGGTGCAAAAAAATCAACTGGCTTTAGAGATAAGTTAAAAATCTAGAAGCAAAACATACTAGCAGTGTTGAGGAAGACAGGTGTTGAGCAAACAACGAGAAAACAACATCACCAGCAGAGTAACTGAGACTATGAAAGAGCTCAGTTTGAAGTCGTTGTGTAGGGGTGGGTACCATTCATCTCAGTGTGGGCAAGCTGAGACAGGAGGGTGAAGAATCAAGGCCAGCCTGCACTCCGTAGTGAGTGCCTGACTCAAAACAACAAAGATCTTAAATTTAGGAAAGCAAAATACCAATTGATTCCACGAGGAAATACTCTTAAGTGCTGAAATTATTTAATTCTGGGATCGGAAAAACCTTCAAAGAAAGTGAGCCCTTGTCTGCTTTCATTCACTATTTTATATGAGGTGCCTAGAAAAGAGCTAATTAGCACCTAATAAATCTTCAATATGTTTGAGGGAATAAATTAAAGTTATTAATTTTGGGTGTGGGGAGATTGCTCAGTTGGTAAAATATAAACCCGAAGACCTGATTTGGGTCCCTGCATGTTGGACATGGTGGTGCACACATGTCTGCTAAGACAGGTGGATCCCTGGGACTTTCAAATAGCTAGTTTACCTAATCAGATTCCCAAATCCCAGGAGAAACCTTCTCTTAAAAAAAAAAAAAGTTGGCAGCTTCTGGGGAATGACACCTTAATTCACCTCTGGCTTCCACACATATACACCCTCACAAATTAACATGCACACACCAAATTATGTTTTTTAAATTTAAGTTTGGATTAAATGCTACAACCATGCCAAGACTTTGTACTAAACAGCCTATCAACTGTCTTTACTGAGGCATGCAAAATTAATAGCTCACCAGTAACATTCAAGAAAGTATACAGGAAGATAATTGTGCTTCCATAAGGAAAACGAACTTTGAAACTGAGTGAAAAGTATTCTAAGCCATTTGTAAGTTACTTAAATCTGTTCTCAAAATTAATATCAAGCAGACTGTTGACTGTAACTAAATAATATTTAATTATTTAAGCTAATGGGTGTAAAATAGTTATTAAAACTGTATTCTTGTCCAAGAATACTCTAAATGAAATAAAGAAATTTAAAATATAACTAAAGCCTTTTCTATACAGCTCCAGTTTACTGCTTTAGTGAAGTAGTGAAGACCTACTTTTCCTGCTACTAGGAAATCAAATTTCCTACCTTTATAGTTTTCAAAATCATCTTCAATTGGTATCTCAAGTGCTACAATAAGGTAAGCAAAGGTAAATCAACACCACCCTCAGCGGTGAGTAAAATACTGACACGAAGCTTGCCCTCATCTCTCACAGAATCTTTAGCAAACCTACAAGTAAACTCCTCTAGCTTTTGCTTTTCTCGACAGCAGCATAATAAGAGTACCCAAAGCAGCCATATGTGGTCCTTTATACAGGGCCTGGCAGCCTTTGAAACATACACCTTTTGACTCACAGTGCCGCACATTGTGTGACCAATAAATACTTGCTCAATGAGCTCTCCTAGTAGTGCTGTGTTTTAGCTGAGCCCACCAAATTCTTAGACTTCGGTTTAGTCACAACGGCGTGTATTTTGCAAGGAGGGCAGACAGGATTAAGAATGAAGTTTTGTGACTCACGAGAGCACAGTGAATCAGCTCGCTATGGGAAAGGTCATTTGATCAACAAGTGCACTGGCCTCTGTCACATCATCTAGAGAAAAGCAACCATCACCTTTATGAGCTTTCGAGTGTCCAGAAGCGATCTTTTCCTGACCTCTAATAAACTTACCTCCGTTCCGTCTATATTTTTTCTTGTTTTCACCATCTGTTCTTTTAGGTATAGATAAGCTCGTATTAAAGGGTAGAGTTCAGAAATAAGGGAGGGGGGCGCCTGAGGCATCCACAGCGCGATGCACACAGAACACCAGCGAAGGAAAGCTAAACTTCATCTCCTCAAGCTGCCGGACTACTGGGCAAAGAGTAAGGCAAGACTGAAAGCCCGGATGACGGAATGAGAAGGAAGCCGCCAACCTAGAAGGTAAACAGGAGCGGTGGAGGCACCAGGTGGCACCCGAGCGGAACCCTGAAGACGGAGACAACTTCAACGGACGCTCTGGGGAAAGTCAGCAGCAGCAGGACGAGACACAGTTCTATTTGCAAGGGCGCCAGTCGGGTTCCTTTCTTCCCCGTTCCTTGCTTCACAGACTCGTTAGCCCCTGACTTACTCCACAGGGTCAGGAGGGCAGTAAAGACAAAATCTTAATACCTCGCCCCCAGCGACTTCTAAAAAAACAGAAAAACCTGTAGGTGAGCTGCCCCACATCCTTCTAGCACATCTGTACACATACGAATAAAATCTGAAGCTGACAACTTAATTCATTTAAAAAAAATAGTATGTTTCCTCCTGAGAAGAATCCGCTTACCTACCTGAAGAACAGCCCCCTTTTACAAAAAAGAAAAAATAGAGAAAGCTGTGTAGCGATGGAATTCCCTCTTGTCTTACAATAAGACACTACAGACAGGCCCGGTACTATATGTCTATTCACATTTTGTACTCCAGCCTTGTCCAGTGCCTGAGTTTCAAACATGAAGAGGAAAACGTCGTCTGAAGTGCGCCGGTCCCCGGGTTCCGGTGCCCCGCGTCCCGACGGCCTCGGCTCCACCCACACCGAGACCGCCGCGCTCCTCGCTCGCACAGCGTCGCCTACAGGCCTTAGCCCGACTATCAGGGATGAATCAAACCACCGTCAAAAAAGAAAGAAAGAAAGAAAAAAAAGCAAATCCATCAGCGCCCGTGTATTTCCAGAACTTAATGCATCACGATCACGATTCCAAACTCAGCCAGGCTGGGAGCCTTCCCCTCCGAGCATTGTGTCCTCCGCAGAAATAACACAGACGGATAGAGTCCGGCCGCTCCAAGGACGGGAGGCGTGCGATCCATCCATCACGGCTGCGGGGACACCGTTTACAAGGCACACCGTCGGCATCCACCGGCCGGCCGGCCGGCCGAGCTCGGCTTCCCCGGGGCTGATGGCCGCCGAGGCAGGGTGCGCAGGGCGACCTCCGCTCGCCGCCGTCCGCGGCCTGTGAGGCCCGGAGCGCTCGAGACGAGCGAGCGCGCCCGGCTGCTCGGCCACCGCACCGGCCCAGCGCCCGGCTGCTGTCGCCTCCAGGAGCGCTCAAGCCGGGGAGAACCGGGCCCCCGGGCTACGCCGCCCGGCAGCCGGCAGGAGCGACACCGCGGGCGGCGGCCGTCCAGGGCGGGACAAGGACGCCGAGAAGAAACGCCGCCGTCACCGTCGCCGCCGCCGAGGCCCCGGGTCCGCGGGAACCGGTTCCTCTGAGGCCGAGCTGCGAGCCCGACTGGCGGCGACGGCGGCTGCGGCGGCGGCGGCGGTGGCGGAAGTGGAGTGGGGAAGAGGGGGTGGTTGTTAGTGTTTGGCGCCGGCGGAGGGAGTCATTCCTGCAGCTGCACTTCCGGTCGGCATTTTGTTCTGAGAGGGAGAGACGGAACGAGAGAGAGAGACACACACACAGGGCTCCTTCCCCCCGCCCGCCCTCCCCCCCCTCCCTCCGTCGGTACCGACTCACCCGACACCAGCCAGCCGCAGGGAGGGACGCCCCCGCCGACAGGAGGATTGGTTCCCGGGCCCGCGGCGATGCCCCCCCGGTAGCTCGGGCCCCTGCTCGGGTGTTTGTGAGTGTTTCTATGTGGGAGAAGGAGGAGGAGGAAGAAGAAGCAGCGATTTGTCTTCTCGGCTGGTCTCCCCCCGGCTCTACATGTTCCCTGCACTGAGGAGACGGAAGAGGAGCCGTAGCCACCCCCCCTCCCGGCCCGGATTATAGTCTCTCGCCACAGCGGCCTCGGCCTCCGCTCGGATTCAGACGCCGATTCGCCCAGGTAAATTCCTGCTCTTTATTTCGGCGGCGGCTCCGGCGGCAGTGGCGGCGGTGGCGGCGGCGGCGGAGGCGCCGGCGCCAGGTCCTCAGCGTTTCTCCTCCTCTCTTCCCCTCCCCGCCGTTTCCTCAGCGGCCCCAGGTCTCTTCCACGGGGCGAGTCGAGAGTTCGCTCCTTCTCCCGACGGCGGGCACCCTGGGTGGCGGCGGGTTGGTTCCCCCCTCTCGCCCGGCCGGCTTGGGTGACGGGGAAGCGGGGGCTCCTGCCGGGCGGCCGGGGAGGCGTAGGCCCGGCGGAGAGTGCAGGCCGCGGGCCAGCGGAATCTACTTGAGCTCGGGGATTAGGAGAGCTCCGGGCTGAGCGGAGCGACGGCTGGTCGGTGACAGGCCTCGCCCGGGAGAGGAGCCGGAGCTAGTGAGGAGGCGGAAACAATACAACTATCGGCCAATGTGCCCCGATCGTCCCCATATTTACAACTTTCCCGGTCCGGGAGTGGGGAACGTCCCAGTGAAACAAACAACCCCCCTTCTTCCCCCTGTGACCCCATGAAGGGAGGAAGTAGTTTCAGTTAGTGAAACAAATGTAAATACTCAGCCCCGGCTCCGGTGGGAAGGCTCTGCCAAACTTGTTTGGAGGTTGGAAAGTTAATAAAGCCTCGTTTTCTTTGTAGAAGGCTCAAACCGTCCGCATGTATATTTAATATAGAAAGCCATAGCGTAGTAGACGCGGCACCTCCTCGCCCGGGAGCTTTTCTGTTGTTTGACAGTGTGTGTTGCACATGGACTTTATAGTCAGAGCTAAGTAAAGTACTTGACAGGTATACTCTGCCACTTTGGATTTGTGTGTGTTATGTAAGGATAATTTTACATGACTGTACATGAACCCTTCAGGTACTTCCTAGCCTAAGCGTGTGCAGGCTTTACAAAGAATTGGAAACGTTCTGAGCTTAGGCCGAGATAAGGATGAAACCTATTTCCTTTCAAAGGATAGAAGTTAAGTTACTCTTCAGTTCTTTGGGAGGTTTTAAAACACACACATACACACAAGTAGAAGTCCTTTCTTGTCAGGGCAGATCTTCGTGAGGTCCCAGGATTGTCATTGGCTGTTTGTACCATGATGTTTGACTGTGTAATGAGCGAGGTGTCATTTTAATAGGTCAAATGTATCTGTAAATGCTGGAGACAAATACCAGTTCTGTACCTTAACAAGCTCTAGTTCCCGAGGAAGGCAAATGTTGGGCGCTTGTTTGTGGCAGCTTCGGTAATGGAAGTTGGCGCGAGATGGAAATACCTTTTTTTTTTTTTTAAATCGTCAGGCTTTACAGACTGCACAGAAAAAGAAATATCCCGTTTGCTATTTTGTTTCTTACTCGCTGAAGGAAAACTCATTTGTTAAAAGGAAGCAGCACTTCGGTAACATCCCTTGTTGTAATAGTAATGGTTAAATTTTGTTTTAAGTATTTTGTGTCTTAAGTTTTTATCTCTGTTGATGGAATAAGTAACTTTTCTGCGGGTTACTTTTGAGTTTAACATTCTGCTTTAAAAAATTGCTCCCCACTTCCTGCAAACGTATGGATACATGTTAAAAAGAGTGAAGGTAATATAGCTGTCACGTACTAGGCATGTTTTTAATGCTATAAATCCGTGTAGTAGTCAGTAGCGTGTCCGTGATTTGTATTGGTCGGGGAGCAGTTTGAATTTTAAAAAGCCTGAAGCTCCTGCTGAGCCCCAATCCCGGCCTCCCTCCCTCCCACTAATCTCCCATTCCTGTCTTTGTGCTGCCTGCTCCTGTTCGACTCTGTTTGCTACGGGGCCTCTGGCCTACGGGGGTGAGGGGGGCTGCTGGTAGGGGGTGTGCCAGGAGGGAATGCCTAAATGAGGAAGACTTTCCGGCTTGAGAAAGCAGAGGGTTTGGTGTTTGGGGGCGGGGGCATGTAAAGGGTTGGGCAAAGGCGTCATTAAAAATTTTTGAAAGGCCCTGTGATTATCTTTTCAACTTTTGATTAAAAAGGAATGGTGTGTCAAGAAATGAACCTATAGCATGAAAGATAATGGGGAAAAGAGTACTTGCTTAGTTTTCATAAACAGGGGCAACTTTATTTAGTCTTATAAGTTCCAAGGAGCCTTATGCAGATGTTTGAATCAGTCTACTAGATATCAGTGTGATTGACATATTTTTTTCTTAAGTCTTTGCAGTCAGATTACAGCTAGTCCCGTCTTCTTATCTTATTATCCCAGTTCTACATCTTTTGTAATTTGTAAATAATGTTCAGTTAGTGATGCTTTCATTAGAGCTCGTAAACACTTCTTTAAAGTTACTTGGAAATACTTTTGTTTGGCTCAGATATAGATTGTTTTTAAGGAAGAAAATTTAGTTCTTGAACTTTCTATTCTGGGTAATTTAGTCGGAGATAATTTACGTTTCATGAAGGATTATGGGTAGTCTATTGGAAGTCACCTGCATTGGTTAAGATGTTCACCAATGACAAATCTCTTGCTCCTCTTTCTCTGTTTAATTCAGTGAAAAGATAACAACCACCAAGCATTCCAGTAATTTTATCATTCTGGTTACAGTATTTGGAGAAATATTCTTATTGAACCGGCATGTTCCTAATATCCTAACATCAACTCCATGGCTTTCCATTTTTGAGTATGCAGTTACCAATATAACTTGGAAAGAAAAACAACTTTAATGTAAATAATGAAAATCTAGTAAACCAAAGTTGAAATTAAATACGTAATTACTCTCAGCATTTTAAGAAGTGTGTTTGGGGTGCTTTGTAAGGTCACTCATCCCATTTGTTTACTGAAGATATTTGAATGTACTTTTGAACCTGTGCTAGAAATTATTTTAGAAAAAAAAAGAGTGGTGTATTTGAAGAAAGATTAAGGCTTTCAGTAGGCATGAAAATGAAGATTTTTACTATGGTAGTAAACAGTTTTGGTTCTGCATAGTGATTGTTACTAAGATTTTAAAACATGAGCAGAGCTATACCAATTGATGTGCGAAAGCTTTTTTATTTCAGCCATACTACTGAACTCAAAAGTGTACTTTTAAGGCTTTCTAAATGAATTTCTTATTTAATTTTTACACTGACCTGTCATCAGACTGTCATAGAAACATATGACATGTCTGTATTAGATTTTGACATAGCCTATTATACTTTTACTTTCTCAGAATAAGACATAACAAAATTAAGTAAAGACTAACTTTTTATAGTGTTATTTATCGCTCTTGCTTATTAAGAAAAGCATAATTTGAAAATACTTCTAAAAATTTTAGACTAATATTTCACTTTTCTTTTGAGTTATTGGGGCATCTGGAGGTAAATTCCTTTGAGAGAAATGTAGTTTCTGTTCACCAAGGTACTAACTAGGTACTTTTAAAGAAGCCTAATTAATTATTAAGCTTGAAAATGCTTATTTTAATATTCTAAGCATACTAAGTTTGTTTTGATGGTGATTTACGCTCTTAAAAACTTTAGAGATAATTTTAAAATATACTATTTCCAATAGTTATCTTTTGTAATAATATTTTGTGTTTTTAGAATTTTTCAATCTGACCTAAATTCATTTATAGATATTCTTATGTTCATCTGAGAAAAATGACTGGTGTGATTATTTTTTAATAGAAAACTTCACACGGAGACCAAGTGATTTATACACACACACAATGAATGAGTTAAAGGAATCTCCTATTAATATTTTTATTAGATTATGTTTCTCTAAAACATGTCTGCACTCTGGTCTTCGAGTCACATATTTCATAGTGGCAATACTATATCATTTTTTTACTTTTTTGAATTATCCATGTTCAAGATAATCCCTCCCCCCCCTTTTTTAATTTTAAAAGAGATGGTATCTGTTTTTCTTGCTGGTTGTATTTTTTTTGGTGTGAACATACTACTTTGACATACATTGGTGTGTATGTTTAAACTGCTGATTTTATTTTCTTATGCACCTATTGTAGATTTTAAATGATATGTAACATTTCCTGAGTTGTTTGCGTTTTATTTTTAAAAACGACTATAGTGGAGTTTTAGTGTTTACTTGATTTTCGCACTTTAAAAAACCATTTCTTTCTTCTTAAAGCCATCATTCCCATTTTAAAGCATATTTTGTATGATTAGAATTTTTTCTCTAAGGAAATTAATTAATAAAAGTGATTTTAGATATTTGTAGTATGTGTAATTTTGTTTGGGTAAAAACCTAGGGTTAATTTTAATGAGTTGAGTTTTATGAGATTGCATTATCCTTTTTAAGCCCAAAGTGATATTTAGAAAGGTTATTTAATAACAAGAGTATTGCCAACTAAGAATTTTCCTATAAGATTTTTGATTGCCTATTATTTGTCAGGAATTGTGTTAAGTGTGTCCCCCATAATATTGTTTAATTCTAAAAAGTATGTAAAGAAGAAGCAGTTATTCACAACTTAAAGAAACTGAAGTTAGGAACCTGTAGGAGATTGGCATAGCTATATAGTTTACAAATAATTGCCTTGACATACATTTGTTTTCTGAAGTTTAAGCTTCTACATCTTTAGTTTGTAAAAATCATGTATTTGATTTCTCAGTTGACTCAACATTCACAAGCTATATAGTTGAAGATAGATGGAATGGAATTTGTGTCCTGTACACATGCTACTTTTGAAATCGGGCTTTACCTAGCTTTTTAATTTTGTTAAGTGGTCTGTGCATTTTTTACTTAAGCTTTTTTTTTTATATTGGGTTGGAATTGTCATAGTATCTATTTTCAGAAAGGGAAAAAATAGCATTAGAGTTACTTCATTCTTAAAAATGTAAATGACCAACTAACTGTAGTATAGAAGATAAATCTATACATTAATATGACTAACTTTTTTTAAAAAAAAAAAAACAGCATTTATGTGGTTGTCAAATGTCGATCCTTTCAAAATCGCCCATTTGATTGTGTCCTTGTTCCAAAGCTGTTGTCATTACATAAGTTTGTGGGAATTTTGCCTTGTTTGTCTTGCTTTGTTGTAAGCATAGTCTCATTAGGAAGCTCTCAAAGATCCACCTGCCTCTACCTCTGAGTACTGGGATTAAGGTGTGCACCACTATAGCCAGGAGGAACCCTTTTTCGACTACTCAGCAAAGCATTTGAAACACCAAATTCTCCTTTTTATGTTCCCTCATTTTTAGTCCTTTTTAATTTTTTTTTTCACTTTCCTGTCAAGACAATGTTTTCACTATATAGTCTGCCTGGGATTCCCTGTATAGACCAAGCTGATTTTCCTGCTTCTGCCTCTCCAGTTCTAGAATAAAGGCGTGTACCACCACACCCAGCACTGAAGTAGGCTATTAAAAAAAATCATTATGATGACTTTTTATTTTCAGGAGGTAGATTTGAGTTGAATACAGGAAGGAAATAAAATTCATCTTTTTTCAGTCAGGTGTTATACCTTTTGATTTGTGGTACTTGGTTTTGTTCTGTTTTTTTTTTTTTTTTTTTTTTTTTTTTTGGTGTGTGTGTGAGAAAGAGACAGAGAGACAGACAGAGGAAGAGAAGAGGAGGCAGGGTCTCACTGTGTATACTTGGCTGGACTAGAATGTACTGTGTACACCAGACTGGCTTGGATCCTCTTGCCTCTTCCCACAAGTGCTGAAATCATAGGTTTGCTCTACCACACCTGGTAGAAATATTGAATGGTTTTCATGTACCAGAAAACTCCTCTGGAATCTTTACATTGTCTCAGTTCCCTGAAGTTGACATATTATAAAACTAACTTGTAGGATGACTAAGTGCCTAGCTCAAGGTCACAGGATGAAGTGTGAAAAGTAGAAAAAGTATTCCTGATACTGTGTATCATTTTAAAACTATCCAGTTATTTAGTGAAGCTGTAGTATTCTTGTTTTACAAACATGGAAACAAACTTACCATGTTTAAAAAACTTGTTCTAGTGGCAAGCGTTAAGGAGATTCCAAGCCAAATATTTTTAATTCTAAAACACTTCTATTCCTTGCATTCTTCCATCTTGCTTCTTCAAAGTTTACAGTTGTTTATGTGTATGGATGCTTTGTCTGCATGCATGTCTATGCATCATGTGCATTTCTGGTTTCCATAGAAGAAGGTACTGCATCCCCTGAAATTGAAGTTTCAGCCTGTTGCAGGCTGTTACTTACATGGGTGCTGGGACTTGAACCTGGGTTTGGTGGAAGAGCTAAGTAGTGCTCTTAACCGCTGAGCCGTCTCTCGAGCCTGAAAATGTATACTATAGTTTTTAATGAAAAGAGTGGGCTTGGTTATAAAGTAAGCATTTTTTTTTCTTGTATAGCTTATAAAGAAAGCCTCAAAATAATTTGTGTGTGTACTGTTTGGGTTCTGATCCAGGGCCCCGTCATACTCAGCATGTGCTCTTATCACTGAACTATATCCCTAGCCTCCTCAAAAGAGAAGAGTTAAGTTTTGATAAGCTATAGCTTACTTGTTACTAGATAATAGTCTTTAAAATACTTTTTTACTATGCATTATGCATACCTGTATATATACATATGTATTTAAATAGGGTATTGATTTTTAAATATGTAAACCATATAATTAAAATATATTTGTAGACTAGCTCTTGAAAATGTCAGCTATTTTATTTTCATGACTTTGTTGCAGTTTTTAATTACTCTGGGAAAATAATAAGTATCAAAATTTTCCCAAGAATGTTTTGCTAACTTGTATCAAGCATCATTTAACATGGATACATTAAACTCTAAAGTTACCTTTTTGTTTATATTTGCCTTTTATCAGAAAGGAAGCACTTGAAATATGCAGAAATTAATCTATTAAAAAATTTATCTGTTTTTACCTCTTTTGAGAAATACCAAAACTGTGAGAAAATTTGAAATACTGATTTTCTTTTTGATACTGTTATATTTAGGTTATTTATCTTCTCCATTCCAAACAATCATGTTGTCTTAAACAGGTGAAATGCATACTTGTTTGTATGTGACTGTTACTTAAAAAAAAATTGTATTCTTCCAGATACTTTAAATGTAACTATTTCTAAAGCAGTACTAAAAGTCAGGACGTGGTTTATCTTAAAATCTTAAGCTTTATTCATGTTTATGGTATTTGTTATTTTCAAAACAAAAAATGCCCTTGAAATTAATCATACCAAGGAAATATATCACAAAGTTATCCCACACTGCTACTTTGAAACCCTTTAAGAATTTTAAAGCTTGGCTTCTTAAACTTTTTCCACAAGACATTATTATGTAACCCTGGGATATATAAGCATGTAAATCAAATATTTACTGATAATAAATTGTAAACATTGGGGCTGGAGAGATGGCTCAGCAGTTCAGAAGCACACTGGCTGCTCTTCCAGAGGTCTTGGATTCGATTCCCAGCACCTATATGGCAGCCAACAACCATCTGTAACTCTAGTCCAGGTGGTCTAACACCCTCTTTTGGCCTGTGTGGGCACTGCAAGCATGTGGTGCACAGACATAAATGCAGGCAAATGCCAACACACAGAAAATAAGTAACTTGAAAAATAACAACAAAACAAAACGAAATTTATTTTTAAACAATTCTTTGGAATATATACTATTTTCCCACCCACTAAAGACTAAAGCAAATTTGCATGCTAAAGTGATGTATATCGTTCTTGTTTTTTTACAGAAGGGATTAAATCTTCCTTGAATATTTGATATACAGGATGTAATGTCTTCAGACTTGTATTTTTTGTTTTGTTTTTATTCTAAAGACAAAGTCTCGCTATGTATTTCTGGCTGAGCTGGGATTTATTATGTAGACCGGGCTGGCCTAAAACTCAATGAACTCTGCCTGTCTCTGTCTGCCTCTGCCTCCTGAGTGCTGTTATTAAAGCAGTATATCACCACACACAAATCTCTTCAGCTTTTTAAAGAGTTGATCAATATTTTGATAACCATATACACCAAGAGCACCACCTTATGTAAATAATTAGTACAGAATGGTAAAAGTATGGATAGGGTCAGTTGTTGGAAATTTGTCCCTTTTTCAATGACAAAAATCGTATAATGACTGGTTACAAAATTCAAGGTAGCAATTCAAATAGCAATTTTTAAGATACAATCCAAAGAAAAACTAATTTGCTACATACAATCTGAGAAATATGGTTTGAAAGTATTAGAAGTCTTGTTTTTTATAGTCAAACCATTATTTTTCTATACTTAATATGTACTCAAAACACTGCAGCTTTTAGAATATGTTATTCTGGAACAATGTGGTGTGATGACATGCACAGTGCAAAAAGTGTGTGCTGCATTGAGTCAATGACACAGGTGAGCACTGCAGGAAAGTCCTCCGCTGTCATCCACATGTGGCTTTGAATTCAATTTTGGTTGCTGTGTAGACAGAAACCTTTTTTGTTGCTAAATTCTTCACAGCACTGTATTTAGTTCCCTGACTTCTTATGGAGCTGCAAGGAGCTACTGAAAACATTTTTTTTTTAATTTTCGAGACAGGGTTTCTCCGTAGCTTTTTTGGTTCCGGTCCTGGAACTAGCTCTTGTATACCAGGCTGGCCTCAAACTCACAGAGATCCGCCTGCCTCTGCCTCCCGAGTGCTGGGATTAAAAGCATGCGCCACCACCGCCCAGCTTGAAAACATTTTTGACTTGCCGTTTATCTGATAGTATTATGGTTTGCCAGTTTCAACTAAAGAAATTGATCATCTAGGTATAGGCTATGTATATGGAGTTCAGCTTTTCCTTGTTAATGACCAAATTGAAATTTTACATGGGGTAAATTAGGCATAGCTCGTTATAAGTAGTAGTCCTGTTCTTTTAAAAATATGATACAAAGAACATTTTTTTCCAGGGCTTTTCTTATGCTTTAGAACTTGAGATTGAAAGTTGAAATGTAATAAGCCTGAAAGCTGCTGTTCTTTCTCCTTGAGGAGAAATCTAGAGATGCAGCATCCCATAGCCTCTGCTCAGATTATCCTGAAAGCCATATATGACCTTTTATTCTCTGCCTGAGTGAAATGTCTGCATAGCATGTGGAATATAGGTGGTAGAGTCAGCGCATTATCCATGGAAATGTTTGTGTTCCCACTTGTCTACATATGCTTTGCTTTTCAAAATGTTAAGTCAGTGAGTGTTCTTTTGTGAAAAGTAAAGCATTTCTTGAAAACATTCCCTTGATCATTTATTCCGTCTCACGGTATTTGTACAGCTTATAACATACCTGTAGAGGAAACAATTTGTTTCTGTGTTCCTTCACCATATGGTGGTATCCTTCCTGCACAGGCATTTGGTAAAGTTTTGTTGAATTGTTTAGCTGAAATTGAGCTGCATCTTTTATTCCATGCCCTCTCCACTTTCTTTTTCATTTCCTCTTCCTTTCCTTTCCCCTTTCCTTTAAGCACTAAACTACTGAGATACAGCTCTTGCCATGTATAGTTCTTAAAGATCTGTTTCTAAATCTATGAGTAGCAATGGCAAGTTTTTTTTAGTCAGTTTCAAAATACTGTTTTCTTGACTGCGGGTATGTACTTGAGCCTTCTTGCCTCTGGGATAAGAACTTTTTATTTACATGCATCCCTTAGTACTACATGAATAATATAACTTGCATAATAAAAATAATAGAATTCCTTTCTCAGCTCTCAGGACTGTATAGTATAAGAAACATCCCCCCCCCTTTGGTTCTAGTCCTTTGGACTACATAGTGGAAGTACTTTAGTAGGTTTTATTTTAAGAAAGTAGTTATCTCATTACTTTGTTTTAATCTTAACATACTTTTAAAGTTTTCTTTGCTAACTCAGATATTATATGTAATGCATATTAGGTTGTGGTGAGAAATGCATTACTGCATATAAAAATGCTTCTCAACTGAAATGGTTATTTGATAGTTGCATTAAAAAATTAAGGTAGATTTACCGAGATGATTTATGCCATAAAAGTCATTGTTGGGTCCGGTTCAGTTAGGTGAGTTTTGGTGGAACATTAATTAAATCTTGTCACCTACTACTACCATGGGCAAAGTATTTTTATTCTCTTAAAAGTATCCGTGTACTTTGTGTCCCTTTGTGTATAGTTTCCTAACTCTATCCCAGTCCTTAGCAGTATGTGATTTTATTCTTATAGCTTTGACCTTTTCTAGAATATCATATAAATGGAATCATATGGTACATAAAACATTACATGTCTTGTTTCTTTCACTTAGCAAAAGGCTTTTGGGATTCATTCATGTTTCTGTGTATCAATAGTTTATTGGTGAGTGAAATTTGAAGTTAGGTTTAATGTACTCTTTGATGGCTTTCTTATGAAAGTATTATCAAAAACTAATACTTGAAACAGTGTGCGTAGTTTTCTCAGAGCTTAGTGGCTTTATTATTAAATGTTGTACTTTTGCGGTTTTTACCCATTACCTCCTCGAATCTAGTATAATTGGCATTATTATTAAATGGCATATATTAATACATGCTGTTAGATCAAATACTTTACCAAATAGGTGAAGTAGAAATTACTCTTTCTCATCATAGGGGAAATAATTAACGTTATGTATTTGAAACTTTTAGCATGTGGATTTTAGAACAAGAAATTAGGGATGATGTAGTAATTAACTAAAACTGAATTTACTGTTTTGTTTGTTTTTAAAAGACATATTTATGTATTTATTTTGTAAGTGTTTGCTTGTATGTATGTGTACTGTGTGCATGCCTGGTGCAAGTAAAGTCCCGAAGAGGACACTGGATATCCTGTAACTGAAGTGATGTGAAGTTGTGAGCTGCCATGTGGCTACTGGGAATCAAACCCAGGTCCTCTACAGGAGCAGCTGGTGCTCTTAACCCCTGAGCCATCACTTTGTTTAGCCATCAAAACAAATTGGTTTGTTTTGAGACAGGGTTGTTAGTTAACTATGATGTTCTGGCTGACTTGGACTTCAGTATGTAACCCATGCTGACCTCAAACTGAAGCAATCCTCCTGCCTCACTTCCCAAGGCACTTACAGGCACTACCCACCACACTGATAGCTTACATTTTATTTAAGTTTAAATGCATGATAAAAATAAAGCATATATGACAGTGAGGAAAATCTATAGTCTTCCTATAAAGACTAAAGTTGGAGAAATGGTGTTGTTTACTGAAAAATGGAGGCAGATAATGATAAAAGTTATTCAAGTTGTTCTTTGCTTATTTTATTTGACCTCCCCATCCCAACTCTAGTTTTGAAATAGGTTCCTTTTTGGGGGTTAGGAATCTTTATGTGTGAGTGTGTGTGTGTGTGTGTGTGTGTGTGTGTCTTTCTCCTCTATTTAAAGAAGAAAAGATTTCTGTATGTGTATTGTGTGGATATATACATGTGTGTGCAGGTTTCACAGAGGCCAGAAGAGGAGCTGAAGTTGTGAGCCTTCAAATGTGAGTGCTGGGAACCAAACTCAGATCCTCTACAAAAACAGCAAGTGCTCTTAGCTGCTGAGCCATGTCTCTAGCTTCTGCCCTCCCAATTTTAGACATGTGTGTATGAGAGAGACAGAGACAGATACAGACAGAGGCTGACTGTGTAGTTCAGGCTGATCTTGAACTCAGATCACCTGTTCCAGGCTCCCTGGTTGATAAAATTGTAGGTTTATGCCTCTGTTCCACACACTTTTGGAATCTTTGGCTAAAGAGTTCTTGGGACCGAGAAGATGGCTCGTTCAGTAAAGTGCTTGTCGTTCAAGCTTGAGAATCTTGACCAATCACATTTGTCTGTAATTTCAGCACTGGGAAGGCTGGAACTCACTGGCTAGCCAGCTCAGTAAACTCAGTGAGTTCAAGGTTAGTAAGAGACCCTATCTCAAATGTAAAGTGGAAAGCTACTGAAGAAGATACCCATCCTTGAACTCTGGCTTCATTGTGCATGTCTATGCACGTGTATACACACATACATGAGCAGGTACACAGATACATACACACATACACACACACACGCGCGCGCGCGCGCGCGAGTTTGTCCTCTGCCTAACTCTTTAAATATTGTTATTCCCAGGATAATCCTTCAACCTTGGTTCACAAGATTTATTATACACTACCTATATATTGATGACTCACAAATTTATTTCTTGATTCTGGCCATTCTGACTGGGGTGAGATGTAATCTTAAAGTAAGTTTTAGCTTAATTTTTCTAATGTTATACAACACTTTAAAGTGTTTATTAGCAATTTATATTTTTTTGTGAATTCTCTATTTAGGTATATATCCCATTTTTTATTGGTTTATTCCAATATTCATTTTTAAAAGACAAATTGATAGGCTTCAGCCTAAATGATCTACATAATCCATCTGTGCATATTAGGAACTGGAAGATATTGGTGGTGAAAGGAAGTATTTCTTATAGCTTTAAATTTTACCTAATTACTTACGGTTCCTAGTGTTTGTCAGTGTTCCTTGTACTGCCCTCTGTCTTCAGATGTAGTAGTCCCCAAACTGGAATTTCAAATGGCTCAATTCTAATAAACTTATGGCTTCTCTAGGGTGAACTTCAGTGCCTGGATCTCTACTATGTTAACTGATTGTGTTCTTACCTATAGTAATCATATGCTTTAAATGAACTTGATATTTTTAATCTAAAGGTATTTTCATGTTTTTAATAAAATATTTGTAGTAGTTCAGAAACTCTCCCTTCCCTGAGTTTTCTTACAAGCCAGGACTGTGTATAGTGTTCTGGTATGTCAGATGAGGCTCAATTATAAGTTTGCTGCTCAATTGTAACTTTTCCAAAAATATTAATGTTGAAGATTTCTCAAGGTGTTTGGCTTTTCATTTTAGAAGAAATTTGAGAATTCCTTATGCTATTTTGAAAAAAAAGGAACTTTATAGATTAAAATTTTATTTTCCTAGTAAATTATTTTAATAATAGGACATGTAACATATATTTGTGTAGTATAAAGATACATACATTCATTGCTTTTTAAGAACATATACTGTCTTAGTTTTTATGTTTTATTCATACATAGTATTTCAGATGTTGCCTATTAATTTGTTATAGGTAAGCCATAACTTTTCATTCTACTATTGGATATTTTATTTGCTTTTACTTTTTTCTTTATAAATGTTGAGACAGAGAGCATCTTTATCTGTACAATTTGGGATTGGGGTGAGTCCCATTTTCAGGCTTTTTTATTCATTATAGAGTAGAATCCAGTAAACACAAAGTTAAGAAACACAAAGTTAAGTTTGAACATTTTATGGCTCTTTATATCTAGTTCCAATAAATAGTTTGCCCTGCCATAATCTATTTTCCTTGATGTCTTGATTTATTGAGAAAATTAGTTTTATTGTTCATGAAGAATGCTCTGATTCTATTAAGATTTTTTTTAGGTCACTTAAACTTTTATCTCCCCCCAATATTGTGTCTGTTTTCAGTATTAAATTTTTTGATTGTAAAATTTGTGGCTTTTCAAACCATATGCATCATTTGGAGATATGCAGTGAAATTTGTGTAAGATCTATTCTAGTTACTGACCGAGCAGCACATGTGCCAGTTACTAACCCAAGCTCATGTTTTCTGAAAGTTGTCACAGGCCTGAGGAGTCAGTGGACTAGTAAAGCAAGACAAATTGAAAGAGTTAGATTCAAAAATAAAAGTGCTAATTGGTAAGCATGTAGTTGATTTTTAAGGGATAATCTCTTATTTGCCTAAATTCAGAATTGTAATATAATGGACACAAAAATCAATTTATAGATAAGACCTATTACTTAGTATTTTTATTTTTAATTTCAAAATTATACCTTTATGTAGTGCATACATGGACATGTATGTGTTTGGGAACAAGTACTATGGCGTGTATGTGTGACCACCTTGTAGGAGGAGTTCATTCTCTCAGTCTGTGGGTCCCAGATCTTTAATTTAGGTGGTCAGACTTAGTGATCTTACCAAGCCATGTTACTTGGTCTTAATTTTTGAAGTACAGAACCTTTAGTGTGATATGTGCGTGACTTTGATCTAGTTTTCATTCTTCTGGTCATCAAATATTAGGTGTGTTTTCTTTTCTCAACTCGGAAACTGCAGGCATTGGAAATGGTGAGCCAAAGGCCTTCACCCTACCCTCCAAGATGTGTAGCTGCTGTGGCGCCGTGATAAGGATGAACAGAGAAAGTACAGTAGGAACATGGGGCGAGGGAGGGAGGGAGAGACTGTTAGTGTCATAGGAGTCAGTCAGGAGAGATGGCATGGAATCCATAGGCTTTAGTCAGACTTGTGAGCCTGCAGCAATAGCTAGGTTCTGGAAACCATGGGTGACACAGGCTTGGAAAAGTGGTGACAGAAAGATGTAAAGCCACCAAAGGGAGGACGCAGATTGTGGAGAAACGTGTATGACCTGGGTAAAGTGCTTACTGCTAAGTTCACATTCTCCACATAGACTTTAAAGTTAGTAACAATGGTGTGCACCTATTACCTCATCACTGAGGGTAGGAACAGGTGGATCCTGACCCTGGCAGCTCACTGACCAACCGGTTTAGCTGAATCAACAAGCTCCAGGTTTAATGAGAAACCTGCCTCAAAAAAAGGTGGGGCTTAATAGAGGAACCTCAGCCCCCCACTTGTGTCTGCGTGGGTGAGGTGCTCCCCACACACCACGTGTACACACGTATTGCTATGAATAGTGTGTTTTGCATTTAAGGTAACAGGGATTGGGAAGTTATTAGGTCACCAGTTACAGTTTTTATTCTTTAAATCTTGATTAGTAGTGAGAAGAAAGGATGTCATGGAGGCTAATGAGAATGATGAGTGTTCAGTTAAGATTCTGAGAATGTAGAGAAGAAAGCTTATAACAGGTATTAAGTCATTCAGTGATCATGTGTAGGTAGAGTGGGTAATGGAGAATAAAGGCAGTTAATATGCCTTCTTAATTTCCAAGTTTCATACATGTGGACCTTGGAGTTTAAGATGTAAGTTCAATCAGTTTTGACTGTCTGTGAATAAAAAATGTAGTTTATCAAAGTATGTATCACTTTACATATTCTGGAGGGAATGGATTTTGAAAAATTTAATGGCTTGGCAAAATGTGGATATGAATGACTATTTGAAAATTAATTTTTATGCTGACCTGGAAGATCTTTCCAGTCTTCATATAATGTTAAAAGCATTATGGTAGGCTGTACTTTCATTTCTATTTTTTTTATCCAATATGGTTTAAATTATAAAAAGATAATAGTATCATATATTCCTAATGCTTAATTTTCCAGGGTATTGACTGTATTGCCATACACTTAGCATGGTAGCACACTTTTAGGGCATCCCTGGTATATTTGTTTACTTAGCATAATCTCAAAGCTGGCCGTTCAATTTTTACTAAATCATACATATAATGAGATACTATAGTGAAAACTGCTACTTTTCATAAGGGGTGTCTTAATCACTTTTCTATTTCTGTGAAGATACACCATAAGACAGCAACTGTTACAAAAGAAAGCATTTAATTGGAGACTTGCCTACAGTTTCAGAGACTTAGTTCATTACCATCATAGTGGGGAGCATGGCAGCAGGCAGATGCTGGAGCAGTAGCTGAGAGCTACATCCTGATTTGTAGGCAGAGAGAGACAGAGCCTGACATGGGCTTTTGAAACCTCAAGTGACCTCTTCCTCCAGCACGGGCACATCTACTCCAACAAGGCCACACATTATAATCCTTCTCAAATAGCGCCACTTCCTAATGACTAAGCAAGCATTCAAATATAGGAGCCTTTGGAGGCCATTCTTATTCAAACCACTACAAGGGAATTATCTTTATAATTAAAATGACAGTAGATTTTCAAAAGTGTTAAATACAGGAATAATTATAAAACAATCAAACTGATTCATTGGAAATAATTGAGGAGTTGATTTTAACCTGGTTTTAACATGGCTCCTTTAATTTTTTTAAATATTTATTTATTTATTATGTATACAATGTTCTATCTGTGTGTATGCCTGCAGGCCAGAAGAGGGCACCAGACCTGATTACAGATGGTTGTGAGCCACCATGTGGTTGCTTGGAATTGAACTCAGGACCTTTGGAAGAACAGGCAATGCTCTTAACCACTGAGCCATCTCTCCAGCCCCCTCCTTTAATGTTTTTAAATGCATTTTTATTTATATATATGTGCATGTACCTGCTTGTCTGAATATGGACCACATGTGTACAGGTGCCTGCAGAGGCCAGAAGAGAGTGTCAGATCCCTGGAACTGTTGTGTGCCATCTAATATAGGTGCTGGGAACTGAACATAGGACCTCTGCAGAGCTGCAAGTGTTCCTAACAATTGAGCCATCTCTCCAGCCCCACGTGGCACCTTATTTGATTCTATAAAACTCACCTGAGAAGTATGAAAGGGAAAGGAATCATGTGAGAAGCAAGTGATAGAAGGGAGAGGTGTGTTTCTTTTTGAAAAATGGAGAGGAAATTGCTTGATAGACTTAGGTCATATGATTGAGGGAGGAATTAGGGTAGCAGGAATAAGCGCAATTGGGGGGAAACTTGTGAAGAAAAATAACAGAATGTTAACAAGCAGGTGTGTGCAGAATAGAATTTTAAGAACTGGAACTGATTGATATGTTCTTAAAGTATCTTATATTTTAAAAGAATATTCTAAATATTCAGGTGTGTCTCACATAATAGGTATACTCTGTGCAAAAGTACCCTGAGTGCATAGAAGCATGCCTTATACATGGACTAATTTCTTAGCAAGTATTTGTTCTTTTGCTCAGTTGGCAGCAAACTTTCTGAATGTTACTTGAAACTATATTGTTGCATATACTTTAAAACAAATTTGCTAATTCATGACACTTTAATGGATTATTAGAAACGTATTTGATGAGAATTGATTAAGTTTTCCATGCACAATGCCATGTGCTTTAATCCCTGTACTCTGGAGACAGAGGCAGGCAGATCTCTTAAGAGTTCAAGACATCCTAGTCAATAAAGTGAGTTCTAGGCCAACTGAGGCTAAACAGTGAGGCTCTATCTTAAAACAAAACTAAGTGATTAAATCAACTTAAGTTACTCTAGTAATGTGTAAGTACTCTTTACAACACAGCTTAGCTATTACAGATGGAGTATTCCCAAGTAACAACTACTTCTATAAGGTTTAATTTTTAACGCGTGTCTAATACAACTGTGTCTCCCAAGGTGGTTCTATATTCTCACATATGTATCTTCAGTAATCTCAGGAATGGACTATACTTGATAATTCATTTTTTAAGTTTGTGCCTTACAATTTTTAATTAAAACATTTACATCCTGTTTTCCCCATTTACCCAAGTCCTTCCTTCTTCCTATCCTGACTTTATGGGTTTATTTATTCATTACTAGGAAAGGTGACATATCATAGTCATCTACTCACCTCCCCTCCACCAACACAATACTTTCTCCTTTTCCTTCTTTCCCAACTCGTGTGATCTTTTTGTCCCCTAATTAAATAAATTGTGTGTTGACTTCTCACTTTTGGTTGACAGTGGTGTATGGATGTGTGTGTACACGTGAAGGCAAGAGATTGACGTTGGGTATCTTCTATTTCTTTCCACCTTATTTTTGAGTCAGGGTCTTAAGTCAGTGTCTCTATTCAAACTTAGACACACACCCATTTTGGCTAGATTGACTAGCCAAGCTTTTGGGATCCACCCATTTCTGCCTCTCCATCTGAGTTTTGGGCTACATTGTAACATCTATCACAACTGGTTTTTACATGGATTTTGGGAGTTGAACTCAGGTTCTCATGCTTATACTGCATGCATGTTTCCCAACCAGTCTCATGGTTTTTTTTTTTTAAAGAAAAAAATCATACATCAAGGTAAGATTAATTTTATATCATTGTCATCTTATTTGCCTTGCCTTCTCAGTATAGTGTATGAGGGCTGTGGTTCTTGGTAAAAGTGTTTTATCTGAATCAGACTCCTAGCAAGTGTGTGTACTTCAAGAACCCCAGTCTAAAACCATAGATAGTACTGAATTCTATAGCCCATATGTGATAATGTTCAGTTTCTAAATGAAGCACGATAAACCATTATAACCACCTGTGATAAAGGTTATGCAAATGTGGTCTCTTTCAAAATATTATTCTATTTCACTCTTGTGATGATAAAGTTCTTTCTTTTCTTTTCTTCCTGAAAGCTGGGATTAAAGGTGTGCACCACCACACCTACCTAAGAGCTCTCTCTTCCTTCCTTCCTTTTTTTGGGGTGTGTGTGTGGTTTTTGTTTTGTTTTGAGGGGGTTGGTGAGTTTGTTTTGTTTTTCAAGACAGGGTTTCTCTGTCCAGCCCTGACTGTCCTGGAACTCTGGAACTCACTCTCTACACCAGGCTGGCCTCAGAATGTCTGCCTCTGCCTCCCAAGTGCTGGGATTTAAGGTGTCTACCAGCACCACCTGGCATAAGAGCTATTTGTTAAAAGAAGCTCTAATATGGTGTCTTTTTTGTGTGCCTAAATTGTTAGCATTTTTAGTCTTGTGTTTTGAGGCCATTGTTGAGTAAAATGTTAATTTGAACACAAACAAACTGAATTATCTCACAATTGATCTGATAACTAAAACAGCTTCTAAGTAACTAATGTTGTCATTTAGAATGTAGTGTATACAGCATGGATTCATGGGACAGAAAAATGGCTTATATTCCTGGTGGGATAGTAAGACAGAGTAGGATGGTACACTTAGAATAATAACACAGAATTTACAGCATGTGAATTATTGTACACTTGTCCATTTAATCATTTCAGTTGACCACGTGTAACCAAAACTGAGGGAAATGAAACCACAGATTAGGGAGAAGAATGTATTCACAAGCAGGGCACCTATCATGACTCTAGTTCCAGAGCATTTTCAGCACCCCCAAAGAAATTGCATGCCCATTAGCAGTCATCCTGATTTCCCCTTGTCCCAATCCTTGGCAACCCCCAAATCTACCTCTGTTTTTCATAATTGGAAGTACAAGTGGCCTTTCAGTCTGGCTTCTTTTATTTTATCATCTGTATTACAGAATGTCAGGGCTGCATTCCTCTTTATTTGTATGATTGTGTATATGTATATGACTGTGGGTCTGGGTGCCTATGCCCTTACTCTCATGCATAGGCCAGAGAAGAATATTGAGTGTCCCGCTCCATCACTCTGATGTATTCTCTTGAGACAGGATCTCTCACGGAACTTGGAGCTAGGTTGGCTTGCAGTCAACAGTCCTCTGGCTTTTGTCCCTGATAGAACCTAGATTTTCACATGAGTGCCATGGATTTGAGCTCCAGTTCATGCTTGCAAGTACTCTTCCCACTGGGCCATCTCCCCTGCCTCAAGGTTTCATTCCTTTTTGTGACTTAATAGTATTGTATAGTATAGATATGCCACATTTTACTTCGAGATTGTCACTTAGACAAAATGAACATTTGTTTCATTTTTTGCTTTCTGGATAATATAAATAATTTGGTATGAAATTCACGTGCACATTTATGAATATATTTGTATATGTACACCTCAGTTTTCCTGGGTACATACATAGAAGTAGAGTTTTTAGATTGTACAATAACAATAAAAAGAGTTTAGTGCTTTGAGAAACTATCAGGCTGTTTTCCAGTATTGTACCATTTTAAAAACATTTCTGTTAGGATTCTAATTTCCTTACATTTTTGCTGGCACTTAAATTTTTTTTCTTTTTTTACATTTAGTCATTTTGTGTGTGTTAGAGGGAGGCAGTGCCATAGAAAACAGCTTGCAGGAGCTAATCCTGTCTTTTTGTCATGTGGGTTCCAGGAATCAAACTCAGGTCATCAATCAGGCTTGACTGCAATTGCCTTTACCTACTGAGCCATCTCACCAGCCTTCCTGGTACTTCTTGTTATCTGACTTTGCCCATTTTTAAATTGGCTTATCAGTGTTTTTAGTATTACAGGGTTAAAAATAATTCAGGACAAGTCTCCTCACATGTGAAGCGTTTCTCACATTCTATTTGCTTTTATTGCCCCCCCCCTTTGATTGCTTGTGTTTTGGATGTCATATCTAAGAAAGCACTGGATAATCCTAGACATAAAGAGTCACCCCTGTTCTGGCTCTTACATTTAAGTCTCTGATTCATTTTATTTTATTTTCAGATAGCATGAAATAGACCTAACTTTACCCTTCTACATGTACTGTCTTTGTCCATCATGATTTGTGAAAAGATTCTTTGTATCTACTAAATGACAGTTTTTGCACCCTTGTCCAGAATATTTCAAAGTGAAGCTTGCTTTAATCTTTAATTTCAGTACTTTAGAATCTGAGATAGAAGAACTGCAAGTTTCAGGCCATACTGAGCCATGTGATGAGACCTTATTTTATAAAAACAACAAAAATAAGTAAGTGCCAGTGTAACAAGTGGCTTTGGGAGTAAGTTGCCTGACACCCTGCCTAATAACCTAAGTTCGATCCCCAAGACCCACATAGTGGAAAGAGCAAGCTAACTCCTACAAGTTCTTTTCTGACCTACAGACATATGTTATGACACACATATGCCCAAACACAAGTACAATAAATAAGAGTGCAATTGACTTTTTAAGAAATTCATAAAACACTATCAGGGTTGGGGCATGGCTTATTGGTGGAGTAGTTTTCTAACATTCCTGAGGGCCCAGTTGAAAATATATCTAAGAATTTATTTCGAATTTAGTTTTATTACTTTGATTTATCCTTATGGATTGTGTCTATCCTTATGGATGTTTTTTTATATTTATAGGAATTTTAAGGTCAAATCAATTTTTACGAAATATGCAGCTGTGATTTGGTTATAGCTTTGTTATTGGATCTGTCTGGAGGAAGAGTGCCATTATTACTATGGGAGTCTCCCATCTGTGGGGGGGGGAGTGGCTTTCCTTCTTTTAAGCCTGAATTTCTTTCAGCTTTTTTTCCAATTAGAAATGTGTTGTACTTCTCTGCCTGCCAGCAGTAGTTATGAGACAGTCTTCTTGTTTGCCCAGTTCTATTCCTTTGGAACCTGAACAGACTTACGCACATGAAGAGTGGAAAAAATCGTAGCCACTCAGTTAGGTCAACATGTTTGTTTGCTGTTAACTTTAGAACTCCAGTATTTAAAAACAGTCTTTGTTGTCTGTAATAAGCTACCTCAAGTGTTTGTTGCAGGAATAGGTAAGTAACTAAATGACATACACATCCAAAAAAGATGTCCAGCTGACTAGCAGTTAGGGAAATAAAGAGTAAAACTCTGGCTAGCCTATAATATGTTCTGTTGATCAAGGATTAAATAAAATGAAAAATTCTTACTTTAAGTCTGAGAGCAAGTTTTTGTTTCCATTCTCCATGGTATTGTTCCTCTTATCACTGACCTTTACTTTTGCAATAGAGAAAGCAGCTGGTGGGTAATTCATGCCTTTTCTATTTGTCAACTGTATTTTACATATTATTCATTCTCATATTTAATACTCTTAAAAAAAACTCAGGAATACAATTTTTACTTTAATGATGAAGAAATGGGAGCCTAGGATATTAGCAATTTGCTAAAGGTATGGCTTAAAGCCAGTGGAGGAATTTGAAGCTAATTTTTTCAGATTCTAAAATCTAGTTTTGAACTTGTTAGTTGCTATACTATTACTGCTTCTCTATTACCTTTAAGGAGCTTATGCCAAAGTTGGTTATATTAAACATCGTATTCTTTGGATTTCTAAGCCACGTTAAATAAAATTTAATGCAGAATTTAAAATTGAAGTTTGCTTTTATTTAGAAAACTCATTGTTGTATTTCAAACGTTAGATAAAGGATTTGCCCATTGCTTTGGTACTGTTGAATTAGTCAGAATTTCAAGTGTTTTTAATTTTCTCTGAGAATTGAACACTTGAAACTCGAAGTCAAGATTTGAGAAGTCAACTTGGGAAAGAAGTTCTAGGAGAGCCCTGTTATGGCTTTAGGGAATTAAGAAAGGAATATGTAAAAGTTAAAAAAGTTAGTTCAAATTGTTTTCTCTGTGTTGAACATTTCTGTATACTTTAAATCTTTCTTGCATAAAAATATAAATATAGCGGGGCAGTGGTGGCACACACACCTTTAATCCCAGCACTTAAGAGGCAGTAGAGACAGAGGCAGGCTCTATCTTAAAAAACCAAAAAATTAAAAACTAATAATATATTTTTCTTAAATGTACTTAAAGATGAATAACTTTTGTGGGGTTTTTTGTTTGTTTTTATTTTTGTCTTTTGAGACAGGGTTTCTCTGTTTAGCCCTGGCTGTCCTGGAACTCACTTTGTAGACCAGTCTGGCCTTGAACTCAGATCCGCTTGTCTCTGCCTCCCTAGTGCTGGGATTAAAGGTGTGCACAACTACTGCCCTGTTCTGGTTTTTTAATTGCGTCTTGATGGAAGTTTCATATTTTGCTTTATCTGTACCATACCTTTCCTTGGTAATCTCTGATTTGGTAGAAACCATTCTTAATTACTGATTTTGGTTTGTTTAATGTTTGAATGCTTTGAACTTTCTAGAAGAAAATTTAGCTTAAAGAAGGTCCCAAGACTTTGGGTGTCATGGTCCAATTAAAATGAATTTTTAGGGGGCCAACAGGGTGGGCGGCTAAGCATGTAGTTGAGTTTTCTGTGCAGGCCTACTGGCCTGAAACCATTTAAAGGTGGATGAGAACTAACTCCCAGTGGTTTTCATCTGAACTGCACATGATATGCATGTTCCTGCCTGTATGTATGTATGTATGTATGTATGTGTGTGTGTGTATGTGTATAATACATATACATTTATATACATAATACATACATAATAATGATGATAAATAACTCAGTGAAATTTATTAAAAATGAATTTTCAGTGGGTTTTAAATAATTGATAATGAACTTCTCCAAAGCATTGTTTTCTAAATCTTATGAAAGAGGCTCCCCTGATTTTTTTTTTCCAGTTTTAAATGTCAGTTATCCTTTCTGTGATTATGTATTTAATCATTTCAGGCAACCTGTTTTTCCTTTCTTTTTTCATAAACAACTACATATTTCATTCTTGATCTTGTTTGAAATACCTTCACTGTAAATTACCTTCTTAGTTACCGTCTTTGTATTTTAGACCCAGAATGAATTAAGTCTTTTCCTCTGTTACCAAATATTTCTTATTTTTAAAAATGTATAGATTACTACCCCCCTCTTTCTGTGTGTGTGTGTGTGTGTGTGTGTGTGTGTGTGCGCGCGCGCGCGCGCCTGGTACCTGGTACCCTTAGAGATCAGAAGAGGGTGTCTGATCCCCTGGAACAGGAATTACAGATGGTTGTGAGCTATCATGTGTGTACTGGAAACTGAACTTAGGTCCTCTGCAAAAGTCACAAGTGTTCTAACCCCAAACCACATCTCCAGCCCTGTTATGAATATACTGCCATATATGCGGAGTTGAAAAACCTGCCGGTACTCAGATAACATCATCCTAGATTATATCATCAGGTAAATGGATCAGAATTGTTTTCAGTACTCTTTTCCTTTTTAAATAACGTGATAGAGTGGAGGGTTCTTGATTCCTTAGTTGATAATTATATTAGTAATACTTTTTTTTTGTTTATAGAATATATAACGATCTAAACAGAAGTCTGTTTCTCTATGATTTAGAAAATAGAAAATATATTTACTAAAATTTTTAATTTCTTTTTTAATAGTGATGGTGGTACATGCTAGCTCCACCTTGTCACTAGATACAGGTCCTTGGTGGTAGCTGGCTTAGGCTGGAATAAATGCACAGTGCTCCGCTTTGGAAGGGAGCCATAACCACAGTGGTAGGAGTCAGACTGACCATTGCTGCTAAGGAGTTTGCAGGCTCAGAGATTCAAGTAAAACTAGTTTTTCAAAATCTGTCTTCAGTGGTAGATTTGAACCCAAAATGACAAAATGGGAGGCAACATCAGTGTTAGCTGTAAGCCTACTGCTAAAGGTTGTAAATGCTCACTGACAAGTCTTGTTCTTAAACCACATGGACATTGGAGGCTCACCTTATAGAGCAGCTAGAATCAGTGAAACTATGTACTTTCTAGGTAAGGCTAAGAAATGAAAATGTCTGATAAATTTTAAGTCTATTAGTCTATGTATGAGTGAATGCCTTAGAACTACAAAAGAATAAGATAATAGTCATAGCAATAATGGTAATTTTTAATCAAGTTTCATTATAATTCTTTGAGTTATAGATTTAAGATAACCTCTACATATCAGAAACTACTGATTACAAAGTGTGACTCTCACAAGAAAAAAGTTTCACAAGCAGTTCAGAATCACTGTAATTAACAACGAATGGTACACGTTCATACATTCTGTAAGACTGAAGCTCCCTGAGGCTAGGAGTGTAATATTTCTGCATTGTTACTATTACCTAGCAGAGTGTCAGCCAAAGTACATGCTAATTGTGTGTAATTGTGTTTTGTGATCAAAATTCTAAGAAATAGATTAGCCTTAGCTGTCTTCTGACACAAGAATTTTTGTTTGTATTTCAGCACCCCCCCACACTTTGCTTTGGAATACTGATTTTTCTCTCTTTGGCAGAACATTTAACATTTCTATTAGTCTTTTAAATTTCAAGATAATTGCATCTTTTTTATAAAGCCTTCTTTATCTTTTTGAAATGGGACTTGTCATTCTCTTTTTCACTCCCCCCATTTTTTCTCTTTCTTTCATTATAATGTCTATTATGTCATGTTATCGTTTCCGTCTTTCTTAGCCTAGGGATCCTTGAGAGAACAGGAAAAGTGCAGTGGCGGCTTTCTTTCTCATCTTAATCAGCATCAAGGATGGCTTCTGGCACTTAGTAGCAGCTCAGTAAATACTTGAGGTGGATAATTCATAAAGACAAGCTAAAAATAGACTTCAGTTGAATGGTGAAGCATTTACTTAAATACTGTCTTTAAATTACCCTAACTTGGTTTTTGGTTTTCTGCTATTCCTTCCTTTATGACTGTGCTGCTGTTTTTCAACAGTGAATATTTGAGGAGATACTATAACATCCCAGTATTGCTATTAGCATTTTCTTTATTTTTGACAGTTTCTTTGTATGCAGTGTATTGTGTTTTTATTCCCTTTTCCCAGTACTTTTTCTTATTGCTGTTCCCTACACACACACACACACACACACACACAGTGTGCATATTCACACGGGTATGGGTGTTGTGGCCAGAGAACAGCCTTGAATGTTGTTCCTCAGGCACCATTGAAGATAGGGCTTCATTGACATGGAACTCTCCAATATGGTTAGGCTAGCTGCTCAGCAAGTTCCAGAGCACTCTGTTTCCCCCAATCTGAGATTACATGCTCTTTGGGGCTAATATTGCCTTTACAGTAAGAAATTAAAAAAAAAAAAACCTTAATCTTCTCAAAAATGCTTCCAAGGAACAGATGTTGAAGACAGTATGTAAACTAAATAAAATCTTGAGAATATATCTGAAAATCATAACAGTTTCAATAGAAAGATGGATACTGTGGTAGTTTAAATGAGAAAGACCCTATAAGTTCATGTGCTTGAATGCTTGGTCTGGAGTTAATACAGCTATCTGGGAAGGATTAGGAGGTGTGTCACTGGAGGTGGATCCTGAGGTTATAAAAGCCCATGCCTTTCCTAGTTAGTCCTTTCTCCTGTCTCTCTGCCCCCTCAACTATAAGCGATCCCCCAAAAACTCTTTGTTCTGTAAGTTGTGTTGGTCATGGTGTCTCTTTTCATAGCAGTAGAAAAGCAACTAAGACATACGGTTACTTGCAAAAAAAAATATTTTAAGAAATAAAAGATATTAAAGATAACCTTTCATGGTAACTGAAGGACTTTAGGCACTGAAAGATAATCTGTAAGCCCCAATTCAGTTTCCTTCATGTAAATCGTGTCCAAAATAGTGTGTCTAGACTGTTATGTGGCTTAATGTGCCATTCAGTATGGCATTTGGGACCCTCAGATACTGAATACCACACATCTTCAAGGTTCTCTTGAGGTTGCTGGATGAGAACCACCTCCTTCTATTGGGAATTGGTTTGTTATCTTAGAAAAATGATGGCTAGTGCATGCTTGCTCTGCTGCCCCACCCTTGCCTGCTAGGTGAATTTCACGTCATATGTCAGTGCATTAGCAAAACAAATGTCAGGACTTCGCTGCCTGCCACTGCCCAATTGAGAATTTAGAAATTCAGAAAAGTATGAGATCAATTTTCTTGGAAGATAATTTTGTCTTCTACTTTCAGTCAAAATTTGAAATAAGCATTTCTCATGAACTTTAATAATTTAGCCTTAAGAAAACTTGAGGGGCATCAAAATTTATTTGTTTGAATGTTCATTTACAGTATCATCGTGGGTAAAATATTGACTAAGAAATACAAATTTAAAAGAAAACTAGTTAACCAACAACAAAAATATTCCGCCTACTATAAAGTTGTTCATAGAGAAATAGTTAAATACTATATGCTGATTGAAAACTAATTGTTTTAGTAGTTTGTACCTCTTCACTCTAAAAAGAAATAAATTTAGTTTTTTAGTGCTAATCATCAAACTCTGGCCTACTACACAAGCAAAACCTTTAGCACTGAACTGTATCAGAATCATCTGTGTGTCTGTGTTTGTACACGTGTACACACATTGCACATGTCACAATCAGAAGTCAGAGGACAACCTTGGGTTTTGGTCCTGGCCTTCTACCTTGTTTAAGAGTGCCTCTTGTTTGCCACTACACAAGCCAGGCTAGCTGTCCTACAAGATTCAGGGATTCAGGCCTTCTCCCATCCCACAATAGGAATGCTGGAACTACTCCTGCTGCACCTAGCTTTATATAAGTTATAGAGATTTAAACTTAGGTTCTCCTGTTTGCATTTCAAACAGCCCCAGAGCCATCTCCCCAGCACTAGTCTTTGTTTAGTAGTGAGGAAAGCAAGTAAAGGAAAAGGGAGGTATGGGAGCTGATATTACTACACTTAGGTACTGGTAATCTGCCTTGAAATACAGTCGTTATTATATAGGCTAGGACACTGAACTAACTCTTGAGGAAGAGAGAACATTAAACTACAGAATAAGTTGAAGCCAAAACTTAAATATATTTATGCTAGAAGCCTACATGGTAAAATTTGAGATTGAGAATTCTTTGTCTCTTTTTCTAATATCTTTAAGTATTGACTTATTTATTTGCTATTTTCCTCTGTGTGTCATGTGTAAGTATAGATGTTTGTGCCCATCTGTACATATTTTGTATAAAAGTTTGAGGTTGATAGCATGCACACTCCTCAGTTCTCCACCTTATTTTTTGAGACAGTCTCTCATTGACTGTGGAACTTGTTGATTTGACTAGACTAATCAGTTAGTCAACAAGCCTGAGGGATCCACCTTTGCCTCTTCCTCCCCTGTGCTGGGATTACAAGTGATCTTACTGTGCCTGGCTTTTTCTAAAGTGTGCTTTCTGAGGGACAGAAGTCAGATTCTTAAGGGCAAGCACTTGCTAACTTAGCCATCTCTTTGAATGTTTCTTCACTGTTTCTGTGATAAAAATTCTCAAGCAAAAGCAAATCAGGAGAGATGGAGCTCATTTTGGCTCACAGTTCCAGGGTATAGTCTGTCACAGCAGGAAAACTAGAATTAGGAGCTTAGAAAAGCTGGCATGATGCACTTACAATCAGGAAGCAGAGAGCGATGAATACATTCTGTTGCTTATCTCTTTTTCTCCAGTTACATAGTCCAAAACCCCAACCAAATACTTTGCATCATCCATAGTGGGAAAGGATTCACACCTCAACCCAAGACATTGAAGATAATCCCTGACATGCATGCCCAGATTCCCATCTAGCACTGCCTTCTATTTTCTCTTTGAGAAATTTTTGACTCAACTAACAAGGAGAAATTACTATATTCACATGTCTAGAAGCATTCTATAAAGACTACAGGACCTAGAAACTAGTTAGTAAATATCCAATTTGGAAGACATTGTAGAGAGGACATAACACCTGGAGAACTTTGTCCAAAAGGATATTCATTAGATTCTGAGTTTGTATCCACTTAATACCTTTCATCCTTTCAGTTTCTGTTTTAATAAAGGTGTACTTAATGAAGATTTCTTATGTGTAGGAACAAAAACTAATTTAGTGCAGTTGGCATAAATGAGTTGGGAGCAAGAATGATTACTTCCTGCACAGTTACACAAGTTAGGGTGTCTATTGCTGTGAAGAGATCATCTCCATACACACAATGGTTAACTGGGTAAATTACCCTTTATTTCTTCCAACTCTCTGGACCACTTCTTCCTAGAACATCTCTTTCCTACTTTTATTTACTTAGAGTTTTTGTTGTTGTTTTGTTTGATGACCTACTGAGCTTAATTACTTTCTTGAGCATCAATGTAGGGAGGGTTATTTACTGTAGCTCAGGCAACTTACCAGTGGCTGTCTAACTGAAGAAAGATGATTTTCCTCCAGCAGCCATCAACTGCCAGTAGTTCTTCAGAGAGGAGTGGAGCCTCCTGAGCCCCTCCCCAAGCTGTACTCGAATGTGGGTGGCTCCATCTTGTGTAGGAAACTGCAGCTTCCATGAGGTCATGAGTGCAATAGCTATGTCATGTTCAGAAGACAGTCTTTCACAACACCTCTTCCCATCCTCGGGCTCTTACATTCTTTCTATTTTTTTTTTCAAAGTTCCCTGAGCCTTGAGGATTTGGGATGTACCAGGGCTGAACATTTCACAGTCACTTCGTTTCAGAACTTTAGCTAGTTGTTGTCTCTGAATTAACCACTACTCACAGCAAAGAGAATCTTCTCTGACCAGGGCTGAGAGCAGCACTGATGTAGATATTTAGAAGGCATTTGACCATGTGTGTGATTAGCAAAACTACAGTAGTAAGTACCTCCTAGGGCTTATGATCTCCCCAGACATAATTCCTTCCTATAATATGGCCTCAAATACAATCTGAAAGCAGTTGGTAACCTTCAAAGGTCTGACACTATTGTATTAGTGGGCACATTTTCCTGGAAGATTACTATTATCATACACGGACTACTACTGGGTAAAACCATGGATAATTTTTCTCTCACAGTGGCCTCACACCAAAAGCTAGCCAGCAAGAAGGAAGCTTCTAGCTCAGTTCCAACTTGATTTTTCTATATTCTACACTCAAAGTATATGGCATCTTTAGCAAAAGAATCTTATCATCTAGTTTGGCAATGCCTGTGTTGTTTTTAGGGCCTCTGAGTCCTCATTGACCATAACAGCTCATGAAGAGGTATCCTTGCCCTGGACTTGGGATTTTGTTAACAAATGGCTTCTGGGAGCAGTTTTATCTGTCTACTCTTGTAGAGTGAATTTATAAAGACCCCTTTAGAAATTTTGTCTGGCGTCCTTCTAACCTTTCACATTTGTAAATAATTTTTTTCCTCTGACCTTACCTAGATCTTTTTATGACTCTTGTACTTTTCTACCTTGTTATGAAATTACATGTGACTATTTTTTTAAATAAAGCTTATATTCTAGGCTTTTGTAGGGTACATAACTTATTTTGTGTCTTTCATGATACTAATACAATACCTTCTACATAGTGTAGAGGCTCGTTAAATATTTTCTGATCAAATTATTTTGAGATTTACGTGGGAAAAAGTTAGTGAACTTCAAATGTAATTATTCTCCCCATGAAATATTTTTTCCTGACCAAAAATAAACAGAAGCCATAAAGGTGATATCTGATGACTGAAGTTAGGAAAACTGTACTGAAGACAGCATTAACACTTGTCAGCTAGTTAGTGGAGATATAGATAGGAAATGCAGTTTGACTTCATCCTGTGCTTGAAGGGTATTTTAGGAGGAAATCATTTGATCAAACTTGTTTTTAGATAAGTTACACAGTGAAGAAACTAGCTATTGATGATAAAACTAAAAGTCAGGAACCCAGCTAGGCAATTAAAAAAGAAGAGATTCTAAGTTCCTAGGACAAAGACAGTATAGTAGTTTAGAAGAGAATATCTTTAAGAAACAGGTAAAAAATTAACAGACTTCTTGGTATCTTACTTCATGGTGGGGTGAAGCAGAAACAAGTTTCTTAACTGTGTTTTGCAGACTAGATGAAGTGTTGACATTTGAGTAAGAGAATCAGCAGTAATGTCCGTGGCTAAAGTGGGTTTTGAACATAATGAGCTTCAATTGTGTGTAAAACAGTCAAAGATGTCTGATAGTCAACTGTATTTCTCTGAAGGCTTAGAGTCATCAGCATGTGGATTCAAAGTAGGAGTAGCTAGTAATTGAGGTAAGAGAGCATGAAAAGTAGTTTTAAGTCAATTAGCCAGTTTCCCACCATCCTCTCCTCCCCCTCTTTTGTCCCCACTGGCCTAGAAGATGATTTACTTATAGTTTTTTTTCTTCTAATTATTTACATACATTTTCTTTCAACCTAAGTCATGAGAAGGAAAAAAAAATCAAAGCAGTATAAAATTGATGAACACCATAAACTAAATGATACTAAGGTTTCACCAACGTCAGCATCTTGAAAGATTAAAGGGTTGAAAAAGTATTCCAGATTCAAGGAGACTAAAAGACACATAACAAATAATGCAACTGGATTCTTGATTGGTTGATCTTGAGTTATCCTTCTAGACTACAATATTGGGACAGATGGGAAAATTCGAATGTGAGCCGTATATTGGGAAAAATGCCTGTTAAATTTAGTGTGTATAGCGATACTTTATTTATGTTTTATAATTAAAGCTTGCCTGAAAATCATAAGGTAAAACAAGTCACTAGAGGCCAGGCAATGATGTTACAAACCTTTAATCCCAAGATTTGGGAGACTAGCAGATGGATCTCTGAGTTCAAGGCCACCCACACTTGGACTACACACAGTCAATGCAGAAACATCTAGGCTTGCTTTTAATCTCAGGAGTAAGGATTCACACGCCTTTAATCTCAGCACTAGAGAGGAATATAAGACGGGATGAGACAGGAACTCGTTCTCTTTCAGTCTGAGGATTTCTTAGAGGTAAGAGCTCTCTAGTGGCTTGGCTGCTTTGCCTTTCTGATCTTCTGATTGAATCCCAATATCTGTTGTTGGGTCTTTATTATTCGTGCTACAAGTGTGATCATTTATTGTTACATAGGAGAGAATGACCGCTTTCTTAGGATAGAGTACCATGATATAATCACTCGAGGGCATATTTCTATGTTGTCCAGGCTAGGCTGAAACCTCTGTACTCAAGTGATTCTGCTATGTCAACTTTCCAAGAGCTGGAACTACAGGCACCTGGCATTGCATCCAGCCGAATTTTCTTAATAAATATAATTGAGTATTAGAAATTAAATAGGATTCTATTTACCATATGTTGGACTCTTCTGAATTGACTACAGACGGTCAGACCATGCAACATTCACTGTAAAAGCAGTGTCATATCATGGGGTTCTTGTGTCTTCAGATAAACCTACTAGGTGTATGGGCCAGAATTATTGTTATCTAGTATTGATGAACCCTGTTTTAGTCAGACTACTCTAAGTTAACCCTACAATGTCAGAGGGTGAAAATTATTTATTCATCAGTTGGCTGAGGAATAGATGAGCTTCCCTTAGCATCTCAAAAAAGCCACACTGATGGAGTTTCTGACAATTTGTCCAACTGGGCATCTGGAGCATTAGGATGTACGGGGAAATAAACAGTTCGTGGGTCCGCCTTTAACTTTTAAATATTTTAGCCTCGGAATGACAGATCACTTCCACCCACAACCCATCAATCAAAATATGTTACATGCCTGTACTGATAGGATTCTAAGTCATATTGGAAATTACACATGACTATTTGATAACAATAAATATCTCTATTATCTCTTTAACTCATTTCAAGAAATTGCATAGATTCTTTAAATCTCTACCTTCATTTAGGTAAAGGAAATTAGTGTATCGAAAACGTCAGATTCTGTAGTTCTTAAAGCTATTTAATGAAATGAAAATGCTTCCTTTCCAAAGTGAATGTGGATAACACAGAATTGATTAGTACTTTAAAACTTCAGTTTTAATTTGATAAGTAATTCTTTAATAAAGTAAAACAAGTGACTAGTCATTTATTTTTCAAGAAACTTTTTCTTAATATGGTCTTTAAAATATTGCCAGTTTCTATGGCTGCCCATATTCCCATTAATCTTTTAATGTGCTTGGATTTTAAACTCGTGTGTGTGTGTGTGTGTGTGTGTGTGTGTGTGTGTGTGTGTGTGTGAGAGAGAGAGGGGGGGGGTGCATGCTCACTTTATGTGTGCATGTACGTGTGGATACCCAAAGTCAGTGTCAAGTTCTTCCTTCTATAATTTTCCACCTACTCCTTTTGAGATCCCTTCGTTTTGTTGTTGTTGGTGGTGGTGGTAGTTTTTTGAGGGTTTTGTTGTTGTTTTGTTGGGGTTTTTGTGGACCCTCAAGCTACAAGAATCCTGTCTCTGGCTGGGCGATGGTGGCGCACACCTTTAATCCCAGCACTTGGGAGGCAGAGGCAGGCGGATCTCTGGGAGTTCGAGGCCAGCCTGGTCTACAGAGCTAGTTCCAGGACAGGCACCAAAGCTACGGAGAAACCCTGTCTGGAAAAAAACAAAAACAAAAACAAAAAAAAGAATCTTGTCTTTGCCTCCTCATATATAGGGCTACAAGTGTATATACAACCTTTTTTGACTTTTAACCGTTGTATTGGGAATTCGGACCCAGGCCGTCATGTGTGGCAGGCACTTTATCAACTGAACCATTCCCCAGCCTTGAATTTTTGACTCATTTTTAAATTTGGATTTTCATTGATTTCTTTACTCTTGTCACCTGTTATAAAAAAAAATCTTGCTATTCATAGTATAGGTAAGATTCATCAGAAATGAACCAATTTAGGAATATATTCCTAAAAGTAATGTTTGATCCATAAGAGCTGTGTATAAAACTAAACAGGTTGTTTTGTTTGGCTGTCACCAAGTATTGTACTTCTGATCTATTATACAAACATTAGCCACGGTAGATGACTGCCTTCTGTGGTTTCACTGTCATTGTGACCAGTAGTTAGCATTACTGCAACACTTAGGTTCTAGCTTTTCAGCTTTATCATTTTTTGAAATTAGGCAAGTAACAGTTTCTTTGAGGTTCACTCATTTTATTCATGTATCACCTTACTTAACAAATAGAGTTATTATATTAAGATTTAATGTGCTGTAGCAATTTTGTTGATACCAGTAAATACCAAATACAAACCCCTGTAAAATTGATTACCTTTCTTTATCTTGCCTCAGGTAATGGGAATTTTAAACTATGACTAATAGTGAGACAGTGCATTTGTAGAAGATTTGAATTACTATTTTCACCTATCTTTAAGTCCTCTAGGTACTTTCCGACAGTATCTATAGACAAAGTTAAAGGGAAGTACATTTTAAGTATAAGATTTGTTGTAACCAATTTTAAAACTCACTTCTTATGAGACAAGGTTTTTACTTTTTAAATTCTTCATGACTAACTTGCACACATCTATTGATCATTATTTCTAGTAACTAGAATAATCTTTGAATGTTGTATAATGTTAACAATTTTTATCAAGACTTTTTTTTAATGAAAATTGCCCAGCTTCTTACTTTTTCCTTCATTTTCCTCTCTGTAACCTGAAAATAGATGAAATTTACTTATATTGCTTTGTATTTTAGGGTGTTCTGATAAATACTCCTAAAATTCTACAAACAGAAGAGCTTTTATTACAGCTGTTGAAGTTAATTTTTTTAATTATGGAGAAGGGGGATTGGATATGATGTGCTTGCCACAATGCACATGTAGATGTTGGAGACAGTTTTGTGGAGTTGATTTTCTCCTTCTGCCTTCCAGGTTGCCAGGCTTGCACAACAAGCATCTTTACCTACTGAACTACCTCAGTGGCCTCAAAAGTCAGTTTTTATTTATTTGACTTTCTGTGTAGGGTCCGTATTCTTAAACATCAACTGGTAGACTTGAATAAGTTTCTTAAGGGTATTATGTATTAATAAATCGTAAGACCTACTTAACCGTGCCAGACTAGGTTCACTTTTGTAGGAAGTCCATATATATTGTTGTACATATACTGCAAATCAAGTCCTGGAAAGATTTAGCCTTACAATGGGGTAGGACAAGATCCAATTTGAATGTTTTACTGGTAATTAATTTTCATTCTGAAATAATTCCTAATAAAGGTGGTTAAAAATTGTTTACAAGTTTCAAAGTTTTCTGAATTGTCCTGTAGGTGGCACCGTCATAATTTGCCCACTCATTTATTTTGCTTTATACAAAGATCTACTCTTGTTCCATCTTTAGATCTTTTTTGTTGTTAGTGATTGCTTATGTGTGGTCTCATCACTCTCAACACTTATTGTTGCCTGGTAATGATTGTTCAAGTGATGAATTAAACTAGGTCAGGTAGTAGAGAACTGTGTAAGTATTGCTGATAATTTGGGGAAACAACCACTTTTCATTTCAGTTTTTAGTGCTCAGGAATTATGAAATTTTTATTTTTAAATATTGTTTTGAAGCACTGAGAATAGTAAAGAATGTAGGTCTAGAGTAACATTTGAGTTTTATGTCTCCTCTTAACTGTATGACTTTGAGAAAATTACTTAACCTTTTGAAAAGACTTCCATCCTGCAGCAACTTGCTAGTTGAGAAGGTCAGGGAAACCATATTGTCTTGGGTATTAGTAGGTACTCAGTAAGTTTTTTTTCTAAATGAATATATGTTTTTACATGAATGCCATGAAAATTAAGAGTGTAAAAGAGGTAATAATATACATCAGAGGTGTTAGCTGCTGTTCCTACCAACAATAATAGAAAATTCTGTTCTTCTAGTACATGAATTTTCTGTATGCTCATACCCCCCACATTTTACAGTGCTATTAAACAATTAGTTTACCTTCTTACTGAGGCATTTCATAAATGTGTGGAGGTTAATTTCTGGCTAGCAAGAATGTAGTGAAGATTAGCATTTATATAATACAATTAACAGAATGTCTTTCATATAGAGTTACTGAAGAGATGCTGCTTATTAGTTGTAGTTGTATTAATAATAATTTTAAGCAGCTTTTTCTTTCATATCACATTTATCTCACAACTGTTAATATTTATTTAGAATCTTTCTCTTATATTAATTTCATGTTCATTGCCTAATATTTAAAAATATATGTGCTCAATACTATCATCCTCACTTTATATTTGAAGGCACCATCAAAGAAACGATTAGCTTAAAGTTGTTCAACAACAGTGACTAAATTATATTTTTAAAGCTTATATTTTTGCTTTTCAGTGTAAAATAATTACTTCTTGAGTCTGAATTAAGAGAAAGTATACCCAACTGTTGTATCCTTGTCTATTTTTCTTATTCGTTACATTTTTGTTTTTCTCTTTTTCTTCTGTCCAAACAGAATTTTATGTCCCACATTTCTATATCATAGATAGATTTTAATCTCCTGCTCTGCTGATGCTGCTACCAAAATTATGAATATATTTTCTTCTACCTATGCCAATGTCTAATTTATTAATGACTCAGTTGTTTCCCTATCCCCAGGCCCACAGCAAATATTAAAAACAGCTCTATTTCCTGACTTAATTTTTAAACTCACTTCATATACCCCTTAACATTTAACATGTGTTAAATGTATCTTCAAAAACTGTGTGCTGTCAATGTCTGTTGCCATATAACAAACTAACCTTAGAATTTAGAGTGACTTAAAATAGTAACCATTTTCTTATGTATCATAATTCTGTTGATCAGGAATTGAGTTGGTTCTTAGCTTTGGTGATATGCTTTTGATGGTGATTGCTTGAAGTTGTTGGCTGGCTGAGTGAGTGAGTCCTAGCTAGTTTCAGACAGGTAAACCCTGATGGAGATATGCAGAAGTCTGGGTATCCCAGCTGCTACACCTTTGAACAGAATTAGCTCTGTGTCTGTTTCATGGTCATCTAACGTTTCTTAGGACCCCGCCTTTGGAATTCCAGAAGCTGTTTGCACTCTATTTTATTTGTCATGCAAATCACAAAGGTCAACCCAGATTCAAGAGGGAAATTAGATTTCAATAAGGACTAGCAAAAAATGTGTAACTGAGCTGTGCAGTTGTGGTACATGTCTTTTATCCCAGCACTTGGGAGGCAAAGACTGGTCTCCGTGAGTTCCAGGCCAGCCTGGTCTACAAAGTGAGTTCCAAGACAGTCTCCAAAGCTACAGAGAAACCCTGTCTTGAAACCCCTTCCCCTCCCCGCCAAAAAAAGTAGCTGTTTTTAACCTGCCACCATGAAATCACACCAATTTTAGATTGTGTAAATCCAAGTGAAAACTGAATTGGTTATAAAGAGTACAAATGATTTCATGTTTTTCTCTGCTACTGACAAATTTAAGCACTTACTTGTTAGAATCAGAACAGCTATAACTGGAGTTAATTTTCTCCTGTAGCTCAACCAAAGCATTTATTGGTTTGATTTGAAAGATGAAGTTGGTTTTGTTATCATTAAAACTATGAATCCTTTTTCTTCTAAATATATAAAGTCTCCCTTTAATAACCTGATTCTTGGTTAATACTGTAATACTATATACTTTCATCTCATATCCTGAGCTTACAAATTTATAGGTATGGGGACCTAGGGAGATGTCTCAGTGCTTAAAAGCAAAGAGAACCTGAATTCAGATCCTAGCACCCATGTTTGGTAGCTTATAGCCAACCACCTATAACTAAAGCTCCAGGGGATCCAGTGTAATGGTTTAAGTAAAAAGCTGCAAGTCCCATAGTGATGGCAGTGGGCAGCGGGCCATGAGACTATGCCACAGCTCCCTGAGCAGCAGCAAGCAGTGGACATGAGGTCCTGAGACCACGACAGGCCACGAAGGCAGCCCGGTCCCAGGCAGAAAGCCATGTGGCAGGTGAGAGACCTAGGGATAGGCAGGCCACACAGAGTGAAGTTGAATATTTATTTAGTGGGGTTATGGAAGGGAAGGGGAGTAGGGAGTGAAGATTTTTGAGGAGAGAGAGAGAGATAGAGAGAGAGAGAGAGAGAGAGAGAGAGAGAGAGAGAGAGAGAGAGAGAGAGAGAGATATAGGGGAAGGGGAGAAGGGAGAGATAAAAGCTGCCTCAGAGAGAGAGAGAGACAGAGAGACAGAGAGATGGAAAGGAAAGGACTCAGACTGGGAGCTGAAGATCAGCTTGCCTTGGTGGGCAGGGGAAGGAGGGTGTGTCTTGTCTCCTAAGGGGACAGGACAGACCATTACATCCAGTGCTACTTTCTGACCTTCCTGGAGCCACCTACACTCTCACTCATGCAACTTTAAAAAAAATCACTTTAAAATTAACCAAAATAATTTGTAGAGATGAGATTCAAGGAAAGACAAGAATCTTTTATTTTTAATTTTTGAGTTATGTCTCTTCTCACTCATCAAGTTGTGTAACTTTTGTATGTTACAAATAATAGTTCTATGAATTAACAATAAAGACTTGTATTTTATTGAGGGGAAATAATCAAGGTATATTTTTAGTTAAGAAATGTCAAAATTCATATGCGAGCTTATACATATTAAAGATTGTGCCTTTTTCTGAATGAAAAAGAAAGTACTTGAGAGGTTTTTGAACAGAAAAAAGCAACAGTGTATCTGAATAAAATCGCTGACTAATGTGTAAAACTACCTAGGAGTACCAAGGATAGAAAAGATCAACCAAGGAGCTGCATTAGACACAATCAAGTGCAGTACCTATATAAAAAGATCAATTGAGAAAGGGTAGTGGCTAAAAACCAGTCACCTTCTATGTAAATTTGAAGACAGGGGCTTCTTGTTTTATACCCATTCTTATTTTTGTTTGTTTAGAGTGATTTCATCATCACAGTCGGTCCTTAAGTTAGCAACCCTTTCCTTAATATTAGTATATGTGTATTTAAGTGTGCAGATTTATATGTCAAACATTATAAACTTTAAATGTAGATAACTCAAGAAAAATAGTTTTTGATCAGATAATCCTGCTAAGTGTGTTTTTGTGTGTTTCATATATGTGTACATGATTATGTGCATATGTATGTAGAGACCAGAGGTTAGTTTTGGGTTTCTCTCTCTCTGTATCATTTTGTAAGACAGGATCCCTGGAGCTCATTAATTCAGCAAGATGAGCTGGCCTGTGAGTTCCGGGGATCCTCTTGTCTCTGTCTCACCCTGGCTAGGATTGCAGGCATGTGCCACCACACCTGCCTTTTTCTGACATGGGTGCTGGGGATTTGAACCTAGGTCTTCATGCTTGCACAGCAGGTACTTTGCAGAGTGTGATGTCTCTTTAGTCCTCTCTTTTGGTGGGAAATTAGAAAGTGACTGTCTCAAAAACCAGTTTGTTTCGTAGAATACATATATGTGTGGAAAGAATTTTGATGGTCAACAATTTAGTGTGACTTTTCTTTATAGTTTAAAACAAAATGGCATTGTAGTAAGCAATGAATATATGAAAATAAGGAATTAAATGGTTATTATTAAGTTATATAAATCTAATGTGAAACACATACTTTTTATACATAATTATATATCTTAGATACAGAGGAAGCATGAGATTGCCTAAAACTAGGGTTTCTGAAAAGTACAGTGGTTTTAATGCTGCAATAGAGCAAGAGACCTAATCAATTTAGAGACTACTGTTAGGATTGAAGTTGCCTGTGAAGATCTGTATAGAAATGTGGGGTAAGTAACTACAGATATGATAATAGTCCAGGTAAAAATTATCTGAAATGACTAACATTCTTTTGTTAGCAATGCTGTTCCTGTTGCACAGGCAGAAATTATATCGTTCTGGCAAGTGGTTAAGCCATCTAGGGAGAGGCGGTCGGAAAATGGTTTTGGCTTGAAAATCTTTCTCATTGAGTGCTGACTTTCCCTTCCTCCCTTTCATGAGGTGTGGTTGGCTATATAGTTTTCTGTGTCCACAACTATATGGCGTTTTCTGGATGAAATTATTGTAGCTCCAAGTGTTACTACAGTTACTAAGTCATTTGCAGTTTCTAGTCTTCCTTTATATGCTAGTCTCAACTAATCCCTGGTTTTTCCAGCATCTCTTTTTTTCTGTTTCACATTTTCAAATTCATCAGAAAGGTGAACTTTGGAAATTTCTTCAAGAGCAAAATTAGATTTCCTTCTATTTAACTTAAGTTTCTTATATTTTTAAGATTTTTAAATTAAATATGTCTGCCTGGATGTGTGTATGCCACTTGCATGGCCACTTGCATGCCAGTAACTGAAGTTTACTGTCCATCAGTTATGTGCTGACAGCTGAATTGGATCCTCGGCAAGAACAGCTAGGGCTCTTAATTTTCAAGTCTGTCACATTATTTTTTTAAAACCAAGTTACTTGGGAGCCAGCAAGATGGCTTAGCTGATAAAGCACTTTCTGCATAAGCCTGTCATCCCAAGTTTTACCCTGGGAACCCACAGAAAGGGGGAAGGCAAGAACCTACTCTACAAAGTGATTCTCTGACTTAGACATGCGTGGTGTGGTGCACATACATGAGAGTAACACACACACACAAGTATGGTAGCAAAATACATTTTAAAAATATAGGCTAACTTATTTTCCTAACATGTGTTGTAAGAGAGCAAGCCCAAGATTTTAACATCCAGAAAAACTTGGAGAGAGCAAAAGCTAAATTCAGGAAGAAAGCAGGATTTTACTTTACCTTGCAATGAACTTCATATTGGTTAATAGATAAATCCAAACCCAGATACATCTAAGCTAGATAAAACTTCTAATGAAGTTATAGACTTACTGAGTTCTAATGATACATACAGTACAAACTGATTACTGCTTCCCTGGTTTCATACTAATCAACAACTGTATTGTGTGTTTTATTTTGCTCATGAAGAAAAAGTGTCACTTTCTTGGAAGTATCATAATCTACTCCCTCTCATATTAAAAAAGCAGATTTTTCTTGGGATCAATGGCTGATGCCTTCAGTCCTATCGCTCAGGAGGCAGAAACTAGCAGGTCAGATCTCTGGGAGTTTGAGGCTAGTCTGGTCTCCAAGGATACAAAGGATATATAAGGAGACCCTGACTTCCAAAAGGGATGGAGCAGGGCCAGATTTTAGTATTGTAGTATTGTGAAAATATCTTTTTTCTTCTGCTTAAGGTTTTTTTCCCCTAAACAATATAAACTTTTGTTATAAAACTATTATATCAGAAACTGGTTCAAGATTTTAAAGATTATTTCTTATTTAAAGAGCCTAGAAACACAAGATAATAAGAAATAGCAGAATTTAAATTATATATGTGTGTGTGCCTTTATCCACTAAAGCATCTTACCAGTCAAGGAAAGGTGTTTAAAACTAAGATGGAGAGCGGCGGCCGGAACCGGACGCGCACGGCAGCGGCGGCCGGAACCGGACTCGCACGGCGGGCGACGTAGCTGGCGCAGCGGCCAGGACCGGCGGGTACTGAAACAGTGGCAGACAACACAGGCGACGGGGACCAGTGCAACACCAAGAGCAGATCGCCCCAGGACAATTAAATCAAAGAGGTAGGCCTTTGGTTGGCGAGGTCCCGGGCAAACAGGGAACCTGGTTCTTTTCCTGAAGACCCGTCTGAGGGGTGAGAGGGATCTTGGCCCCTGGCAGGAGCCAGGAAACAGAACGAGGGAATTTTGCAAGAGGAGCCTCTGGCCAGCAGGGAAACCTGATCTGGTTTTAAAAGACCAATTAGAGATCGTCAATAGGAGGAGATGGGCAGGCGCCAAGGCAAAAATTCTCCCAATAAGCTGAAAAACAACATGAAAGCACCAGAACCCAATGATCTTACAACAGAAGGACTTGAACACCCTAACACAGAAGAAGTGGAAAAAATCGACTTTATGAAAGCAATAGAGTCCCTTAAACAATATGTAAAAAACACCTTTATAGAAATGGATGAGAAGTATAACAAAAAGTTTGAAGAATTGAGTAAATACGTACATGAGACCCTGGGAAACCAAGAAAAAACGAACAAACAGGTAATGGAAACAGTTCAAGAATTGAAAACTGAAATGGAAGCAAGGAAGAAAGCACAAACTGGGGACCAGCTGGATACGGAAAATCTAGGTCAACGAGCAGAGCCTACAGAAACAAGCATAATCAATAGAATACAAGAAATAGAAGAAAGAATCTCAGATTCTGAAGACACCATAGAGAAAATAAACGCACTGATCAAAGAAAACAGCAAAGCCAACAAATTCTCATCACAAAACATTCAGGAAATATGGGACACAATAAAAAGACCAAACCTGAGAATAATAGGAATAGAAGAAGGGGAAGAATTACAGCTCAAAGGCCCAGAAAATATATTTAACAAAATTATGGAAGAAAACTTTCCCAACATAAAGAAAGATATTCCTTTGAATATCCAAGAAGCATACAGAACACCAAACAGACTGGATCAAAGAAAAGCATCCCCTCGCCATATAATAATCAAAACACAAAATATACAGGTTAAAGAAAGAATATTAAGAGCTGCAAAGGAAAAAGGCCAAGTAACTTATAAAGGTAAACCGATCAGACTTACACCTGACTTCTCTATGGAAACCATGAAAGCCAGAAGGTCCTGGATAGAGGTTCTTCAAAAACTAAGAGACCATGGATGCAAACCCAAACTTCTATACCCAGCCAAGCTAGTATTCACTATCAATGGAGAAAACAAGACATTCCAGGATAAGAACAAATTTAAACAATACGTAGCCACAAATCCAGCGCTACAGAAAGTAATAGAAGGAAAATCGCAACCCAAGGAATCCAACATTGCCAACACTGACTACAATAACTCAGGAATCTAGCGAACCTTCACCAGTACAACTCAAAGAAGGGACACACACAAACTCTACTACCGAAAACAGTAAGAATAACCGGAGTAAACAACCACTGGTCACTAATATCACTTAATATTAATGGTCTCAATTCACCTATAAAAAGGCACAGGCTAAGGGATTGGATACGAAAACAGGATCCAACATTCTGCTGTTTGCAAGAAACACATCTCAACCACAAAGACAGGCATCTACTCAGAGTAAAAGGTTGGGAAAAGGTCTTTCAAGCAAATGGTCCTAACAAAAAAGCAGGTGTGGCCATACTAATTTCCAACAAAACTGACTTCAAACTAAAATCAATCAGAAGAGATCGAGATGGACACTTTATACTCATAACAGGAACAATTCATCAGGATGACATCTCAATCCTGAATATCTATGCCCCTAATATAAAAGCACCCACTTATGTAAAAGAAATATTTCTAAAACTCAAGGCAGACATAAAACCACACACACTAATAGTAGGAGACTTCAACACACCTCTCTCTCCAATGGACAGGTCAATCAGACAGAAACCTAATAGAGAATTAAGAGAATTATTGGAGGTAATGAAGCAAATGGACTTAACAGACATCTACAGAACACTCCACCCAAATAGGAAAGAATATACCTTCTTCTCTGCAGCTCATGGAACCTTCTCAAAAATTGACCATATACTCGGAAACAAAGGAAACCTCCACAGATACAAAAGAATATCAGTGTCCACCTGTGTCTTATCAGATCACCACGGATTAAAGTTAGATGGCAACAACTATGCTACCCCCAGAAAGCCGACAAACTCATGGAAACTGAACAGTCAACTACTGAACCACACCTGGGTCAAGGAAGAAATTAAGAAAGAAATTAAAGTCTTCCTTGAATTTAATGAAAATAAAGAGACAACATACTCAAACCTATGGGACACGATGAAAGCAGTGCTAAGAGGAAAGTTCATAGCACTAAGTGCCCACTTAAAGAAAACAGAGAAAGCATACATTGGGGACTTAATGGCACACCTGAAAGCTTTAGAAAAAAAAGAAGCAGAGGTGCCCAGAAGGAGTAGAAGACTGGAAATAATCAAACTGAGGGCAGAAATCAACAAAATAGAAACACAGAAAACAGTCCAAAGAATCAATGAAACAAAAAGTTGGTTCTTGGAGAAAATCAACAAGATCGACAAACCCCTATCCAAACTAACTAAACAACAGAGAGAGAACACGCAAATAAATAAAATCAGAAATGAAAGGGGGGACATAACCACAGACACAGAGGAAATCCAGAGAATCATTAGATCTTACTATAAAAGCCTGTATGCCACAAAACTGGAAAATGCAAAAGAAATGGACATTTTTTTAGATAAGTACCATATACCAAAGCTAAACCAAGACCAGGTGAATGATCTAAATAGACCTGTTAGTCGCGAAGAACTAGAAACTGTTATCAAAAATCTCCCTTCCAAAAAAAGCCCAGGACCAGATGGGTTCAACGCAGAATTCTACCAGAACTTCCAAGAAGAGCTAATACCTATACTCCTTAACGTATTTCACAATATAGAAACAGAAAAGTCATTGCCAAATTCCTTTTATGAAGCTACAGTTACCCTGATACCAAAACCACACAAAGACCCAACCAAGAAAGAGAATTACAGGCCTATCTCACTCATGAATATCGACGCAAAAATTCTCAATAAAATACTGGCAAACCGAATTCAAGAACACATCAGAAAAATTATCCATTATGATCAAGTAGGCTTCATCCCAGAGATGCAGGGCTGGTTCAACATACGCAAATCTATCAATGTAATCCACCATATAAATAGACTGAAAGAAAAAAACCATATGATCATTTCATTAGATGCGGAAAAAGCATTCGACAAAATTCAACACCCCTTTATGATAAAGGTCTTGGAGAGAATAGGGATACAAGGGTCATACCTAAATATAATAAAAGCTATCTACAGCAAACCGACAGCTAACATTAAATTAAATGGAGAAAAACTCAAAGCCATCCCACTAAAATCAGGAACAAGACAAGGATGTCCACTCTCTCCATACCTCTTCAATATAGTGCTTGAAGTTCTAGCAATAGCAATAAGACAACATAAGGGGATCAAGGGGATTCGTATTGGAAAGGAAGAAGTTAAGCTTTCGTTATTTGCAGATGACATGATAGTATACATAAGCGACCCCAAAAATTCTACCAAAGAACTCCTACAGCTGATAAACACCTTTAGTAGCGTGGCTGGATACAAGATCAACTCCAAAAAATCAGTTGCCTTCCTATACACTAAGGATAAGGAAACAGAGAGGGAAATCACAGAAGCATCACCTTTCACGATAGCCACAAAGAGCATAAAATATCTTGGGGTAACCCTGACCAAGGAAGTGAAAGATCTATTTGACAAGAACTTCAAGTCTTTGAAGAAAGAAATAGAAGAGGACACCAGAAAATGGAAGGATCTCCCTTGCTCTTGGATTGGGAGGATCAACATAGTAAAAATGGCAATTCTACCAAAAGCAATCTATAGATTCAATGCAATCCCCATCAAAATCCCATCAAAATTCTTCACAGATCTGGAGAAGACAATAATCAACTTTATATGGAAAAACAAAAAACCCAGGATAGCCAAAACAATCTTATACAATAAAGGAACGTCTGGAGGCATTACCATCCCTGACTTCAAACTCTATTACAGAGCTACAGTATTGAAAACAGCTTGGTATTGGCATAAAAACAGAGAAGTCGACCAATGGAATCGAATAGAAGACCCTGACTTTAACCCACAAACATATGAACACCTGATTTTCGATAAAGGAGCTAAAAGTATACAATGGAAAAAAGAGAGCATCTTCAACAAATTGTGCTGGCAAAACTGGATGTCAATCTGTAGAAGAATGAAAATAGACCCATATCTATCACCATGCACAAAACTCAAGTCCAAGTGGGTGAAAGACCTCAATATCAGTCCAAACACACTGAACCTGATTGAAGAGAAAGTGGGAAGTACTCTAGAACACGTGGGCACAGGAGACCACTTCCTACGTATAACCCCAGCAGCACAGACAGTAAGGGCCTCATTGAATAAATGGGACCTCCTGAGACTGAGAAGCTTCTGTAAAGCAAAGGACACTGTCGCTAAGACAGAAAGGCAACCCACTGACTGGGAGAAGATCTTCACCAACCCCACAACTGACAAAGGTCTGATCTCCAAAATATATAAAGAACTCAAGAAACTAGACCGTAAAAGGCTAATCAACCCAATTATAAAATGGGGCACTGAGTTGAACAGAGATCTCTCAACAGAAGAAGTTCAAATGGCCAAAAGACACCTAAGGTCATGCTCAACTTCCTTAGCGATCAGGGAAATGCAAATCAAGACAACTTTAAGATACCATCTTACACCTGTCAGAATGGCAAAAATCAAAAACACCAATGATAGCCTTTGCTGGAGAGGTTGTGGAGAAAGGGGTACACTCATCCATTGCTGGTGGGAATGCAAACTTGTGCAACCACTCTGGAAAGCAGTGTGGAGGTTTCTCAGGAAATTTGGGATCAACCTACCCATGGACCCAGCAATACCACTCTTGGGAATATACCCAAGAGAGGCCTTATCACACAACAAAAGTATATGCTCTACTATGTTTATAGCAGCATTGTTTGTAATAGCCAGAACCTGGAAACAACCTAGATGCCCTTCAATTGAAGAATGGATGAAGAAAGTATGGAATATATACATATTAGAGTACTACTCAGCAGTAAAAAACAAGGACTTCTTGAAGTTTGCAGGCAAATGGATGGAAATAGAAAACACCATCCTGAGTGAGGTAAGCCAGACCCAAAAAGAGGAACATGGAATGTTCTCACTCATATTTGGTTTCTAGCCATAAATAAAGGACATTGAACCTATAAGTTGGGTTCTTAGAGAAGCTAAATAAGAAGGAGAACCCAAAGAAAATCCTGAATATTTCTCCTGAATATTAAACTTCATCAGGCGATGAAAGGAGACAGAGACAGAGAACCACATTGGAGCACCGGACTGAAATCTCAAGGTCCAAATCAGGAGCAGAAGGAGAGAGAGCACAAGCAAGGAACTTAGGACTGGGAGGGGTGCACCCATACACTGAGACAATGGGGATCGGGAACTCACCAAGGCCAGCTGGCCTGGGTCTGAAAAAGCCTGGGTCAAAACTGGTCTCGCTGAACATAGCGGACAAGGAGGACTACTGAGACCTCAAGAACAATGGCAACGGGTTTTTGATTCTACTGGACCTATTGGTTTCGTGGGAGCCTAGGCAGTTTCGTGGATGCTCACCTTACTAGACCTGGATGGAGGTGGGTGGTCCTTGGACTTCCCACCGGGCAGAGAACCCTGATTGCTTTTTGGGCTGACGAGGGAGGGGGGCTTGATTGGGGGAGGGGGAGGGAAAGGGGAGGCGGCGGTGGGGAAGAGACAGAAATCTTTAATAAATACATTTAAAAAAAACTAAGATGGATTACTCTCTAGATAAAAAGGGTTTTTCTTTTGCAATTTATTGATGTGTAATTTACATAATAGAAAGTTCACATATTGTACATCAATAATTATATAGTTTCCTGTCTTAGAATTTTACATGACTCTGTAATTTTTTTTTTCAAAATTCGGTGTCATTCTCAACAGCAGTGCTTAGTTCCACTTATTTTACTTTAACTATCTCTTTTCTTCTCTGTTTCAGACTTCATTTGCTCTTTTATTAGTTTCTTAAAGTTTGGAAGCTTTAGATAATTATGATTTGTGACTTTTCTAATACATGTTGGTGGGTGAGGATGTAGCTCAGTGGTAGGGTGATCGCCCAATATGTGCCAGGCCATGAGCTGGATCCCCCACACCAAAAAGAAAAACCAACAAACAAAAGTCACATTAACTGTCCTTAATCTAAAATGTTACAAAATCTGAAACTTTTAAATAGGTTGCATTTTGGATTTTTAAATTTGGGATGCTCAACTAGTAAAGTCTATGCAAATTTACTAAAATCTGGAAACACCTCAAATCTGAATAAGTCTGGTCTTGAACATTCCAAGAGATGCATCATCTGTTTAGGCATTTAAAGATATAAATTTCTGTATAAACATTGCCTTAGCATCCCATGAAGTCTATGTTGTATTTTTACTTAGTTCAAAACATTTAATGTCCATTGTAATTTCTTTTTTGACTGTTGGGTTTTCCTAGATTTTCTTTTTTTTTTAAATGAATTTTGAGTTCATTCTTTTGTCTTTTTAAAAATGTCTCAGTTATAAATGTTTTGAGATTTATTTAAGTCAAGTGGGTTGATAGTTTTAGTGAACTCATTTATATCTGTGCTGATTCTATTTCATTCTTTTTCATCATTTATGTTTATCGTTTTGTTTTTGCTTGTGTTTTTGGTAGTTTTATTTTTAATCTATTTATGAATGTTTTCTTCCTGATGTATTGATTCTTTTATTATTATAAAATATCCCTTTTGTCTTTAAATTCTTTAAAGTCCATTTTGTATGCTATTAATATATTCACTCCAGCTTTCATATTGTTACTATATGTATGGCATAACTTTTAACTTATTTGTATCTTTGAATGTAAGATATGTCTTTTGTAGAAGTGTGTGCATGTCTTGTTTCATATGGCAGTATCTCTGCTTTATGAATGGTATGTTTATTCTATTCCTATTTAGTATAATCATTGATACTTTATTATATTTGTTCTTTCCATTTTTTTTCACTGCCATCTTTTGTGTTAAGTATTCTTTTAGGGTACCAAGTTCCTATGTAGATTTTTTTAAAAAACTACTTTGAGTTTATTTAGAGGGTCCCATCCTAATTTATCACAACTATCTTCATATTTGAATTTATTGGGGGAAATAGTTCCTTTGATGAAATTTTAAGTAGATTATCTAGAATGAGAGCTAATTTTTCAAAAATATTTTCTCTAAACAATCACAAAGATTTTACTTATACCTTGATAATGATGGCTATTTTGTATCTCTGAATCTATGGTGTTGTCAGTTCTGGGAGTTTGCCTTAATAGTTAGCTATTTATGTTGGTATCCAGTGAAATTTACATCCACCTGAGTGTAGTATCAGAACCTTTACTTATTTCAAAATTACTTAGAAATTTTCACTTTACCCATTATACCTTAAGTAATAATGATGTTTTCTAAAGTAGTTAATAAGTGTATGGCTCTTCTCATTTTCTTATACTCCTGTATAGGTCAGGTTGACCTTGACCTCTAGATATAGGCTCTAGCCTGTACCCAAAATGTTCTTATCAGATATCTATCCTTCCTTTTAATAAATTCATGTTTATATATTCCCAGTACAGTTGTTTGGGAAGTGTCTTAGTTAGGGTTTCTATTGCTATGAAGAGATATCATAACCATGGCAATTCTTATAAAGAAAAACATTTCATTGTGGTGGCTCACTTACAGTTCAGAGATTTAGTCCATGGCAGGAAGCAAGGCAGAATGTAGTCAGGTGCTGAAGGAGCTGAGAGTTCTTAGATCTTGACCCACAGGCAGCAGGAAGTCGTCTAAGACACTGGGCATGGTTTGAACATATATGAGGATCTCATTGATCACCTCTGCACTTCCTCCAGCAAGGCCATACCTACTCCTAAAAAGCCACACCTCCTAATATTTCCACTCCCTTTGGGAGCTGTTTTTTTTTTTTTTCCTTCCCCAAACCACAACAGAAGGAAAAGAGTCTACATTTCAACTCACTGAACCCAAAAAATTTATAGTCAGAGTACTACTTCTTTCAAAAATCCTGAATTAATTTTTTCTTCATGGTAGTAATTGATAATATATCAATTGTTGCTGTTTGTGTTTGGTTGTAGAATTTGCTTTTTCTCTATTAATAATAGTGATTTTGGAATATGCTTAACATGTATAATTCAAAAAGTCAATTTTTTTAAAGGCTACATTTTGAGTCTCATTAACTTTTTTTTTCAGTTTCCATCATAAATTTTATTTCCGATGCGGGACAGATTCTTTCAGTTCTCCCCCAAGTGTATCACATGTTGCCCTGAAAAGGCCTAGGAGGTTCTCCTGGCTCCAGGGAGGGGAGGAGGGAGGGACCAGGAACATTTCAGTTCCCAGCTTTACCCTCCCTCGCCAACAGAGGGCAGTTGCTCCCGACTAGTATCCCTTTCATCCATTCAATTAAAAAAAATCGTTAACAAAACACACGTGAAGGACTGGGCAGGGTGTCCTTGTACTTTGTTGGGAAAGTTATGGTCACCAATGGGAAAGGGAGGGAGGGGACTGGGACGAGGGCATCACTGTTTCTGCTGAAGGGCTTCCTTCCTGGCTGCATCCTGCAGCAGCTGTGTGTCCACCTCGTCTGCTGGCAGCTGCACATAGCGGACCACTGAGTTACTTATAGAGACCTATCTTATTAGTTTCAGGTTTGTTTGTTATTTTTTTTAAAATCAAGCAATTACCTATCTATATTATTAATTCACCTTCATGGAAGAAAAAAACACTGTATACTTTGTAACATTTTGCTTTTTTTTTTTTTTTTTTGCTTAATATATTTCAGAAATTATCCCACATTGCCTAGAGGTCTGTTTAGGGTGTGTATATGTAAGAGACATTTTTTTAATAATATTTCATAGTGCCTTTTTCAGCTTCTTATGCATGTTTACCTAAGTTGGATATGGTACCACACACCTTTGTAATCCCAACATTCTAGAGACTGAGACTACATAATAACACTATCTTTAAAAAAAAAAAAAAAAAAACACCCAAGGAGGGAAAGGGGTAGGCGATGAAAATATGCTGTCAAGTTGTGCTCAAACACATAACCTGTCTGTTTGGTCCTCCTATAGCAGTGATACAAGCATGATCTTCTATGCCTGCCTCGCTTATATGTATAATTTGTTCAATATTGCTAAAGTCAGCTCCATTTTGCTTTCTAACTAGTACCTATTTGTCAATCTTAACAAGAGCTGTTTGCCACTTGCATGGTGGGCAAGATTTATAACTTTGTTGTCTCAGTGTAGTTTTAGTTTGTATGACAAATATTAAATGTGAGATTATCTTCTTTATTGTAAAAGCTGTTTCGGTTGCTTTTCTGATTTTAGTGGTGAGTTTTAGTTCTAAATTGGTTTCACACATTTAAAATGAGGGTGAAACTAACTTGTTGAGCTATTGTAAACAGTAAATGGAAGTTATCTAGGTGGCTATCAAAATACATAACTCACTGTAGATAAGATTCTTTTCTCCTCATGTATACCTCAGAATATAGGTTTTGTATTGCCTTTAGTTAGGTAGCCTGGTAAGTTTGTTATATATAATATTCTTTTCTACAAAGATCAATTTTCAGGATATTGAACAATAGGAACAGTTTTGAAATATTGCCTAATATAAGGTGTTCATCTGCTTTTTGGCTTTCAATTCTTCAAAATTATAAATGTTACATACAGCATTTATCTGTAGTTAGTAGCACTGGTTTTATAGTTTGTGACCATACTATGTGTCCACTCATAGTTTGTGTCCACTCATCTATGTATGCAATATCAGTCTTCTTGAAAATATTCTTTCTTATCTGAGGCATCTGTATAGAAATAGAATGTTTGGGGAATTAGCTTTTTTTCCCCTTCTTTCTATTTTGTTTTGTTGATCTGCTGTGGTCTTAAATTGGTGAGGCTGACTTCAAACTCACTGTATAGCCACAGATGATCTTTGAACTCTTGATCATCCTGCCTCTACCTCCCAGTTATCCAGGTTAACGTTAGGATTACAGGTATGTGCCACCACAGCTGGGTTGGATAAAGTTCTTACAGAGGCTGGAAAGAATGTTCAGAGTTAGGAATACATGTGACCCTTGCTTAGGACCCGGCTTCAGTTCTCAGCACCTACATGAAGGCTCACAGCCTTTCTAACTTGAGTCCCAGGTGGTCTGACACTCATTCTGTCCTTGACAGGCTCCTGCACACGCATCATACATATAACCTCACAGAAGCATGCCATTTTAATGTGATTGATTAACCGTATATATAGGGCAATCTTTTGCCCCAAAGAATACCAAATGTTTTCAAGTGTTACCCGTCTAAATTTTTCAGAAGCACAATTTTAAGAAAAGATGTCTCTAGAGCACTGATTGGCTAGTGTTCTATCCATTCCTGTGAATACTTTACATTTTAATCTTAGATAAATCATATCATTAGACGTATTATATATGTGCATTATATTATTTGGTCTCTTTATAGCTTCACACATGTTTTAGGATATGATTTTTTGTTGTTTTTTTTTTTTAAGAGAAAGAACAGGAAAATTTATACAAAGCAGATCTTTGTGGGGAGGGCTTTAGGGGTGCTATATCAAGGCTTTTCCCATGATATCTTTCATCTATTTATTTTTATGTATATTTGTATTTTGTGTGTATGTTCGTCTGTGTACTCTATACATGCAGTACCCATAGAGGCTAAAAGAAGTTGTTAGATCTCTACAGCTGGGGTTACAGACAGTTGTGGACTACCATGTAGGTGCCGGGAACCGAACACTGAGCCATCATTCCATCCCCAAGTCCCAGTTCTTTATGAGAACCTACTAGGGAATATAACAGGATATTTTTTTTGTCTTGCTAAGTAATACATGTAACTACTATGACACTTGACACAGTTATTGTAAGAAGTACGTCCTTGTGCTCTGTAGCAAGCTTTTTTGTTGGACTATCTTTGGGTCACCAGCCTAAAAATAATGACTTGGAGACGTATTAATTATGAAAGCTTGACCTCAGTTTAGGCTTTTCCCCTACTAGCTCTCATAACTTAATTAACTTTTTTTTTAATCTATATTCTACCACTTGGCTTCATTAACTTTTCTTAGTATGGCACATCTGACCTGCTCCAAGTCTCTGGCAAAATCTTGCACCTAGATTCCTCCTCCCAGTTTTTCTCTCTTTGCCCCGAAGTCCTGCCTATTCTTTCCTGCTTAGCTATTGGCCATTTAGGGCTTTACTAAACCAATCAGGAGGCATCTTATGTAGAGACACTTATTTACAGGGTAAACAAATATTCTGAAATAGTGCTCTTCCGTAGCTCTTCATCACTAATCCCCAGCACCTGCTTCCTGTCTCATTATTACAGTGTTTCTCGCATTACATAAATGGAATCATATAGTATATAGCCTTTAGAATAGCATTTTTCCACTCGGTATAATCTTGAGATTTCCAAGTTGCTGTATGTGCCTATAATTTCTTGCTTTCTATTCTCGAGTAACATCATTCATTCCTTGTTATGGATCCACCACAGTTTAACTGCAGTGCAGGATGTTTGGTGTTCCTAGCTTTGGGATATCACAGCTAAAGTTTCTATGAGTGTTTGTGTCTAGGTTTCATTTCATAAATGAAAAAGGATATACACTTGCCTTTTATTTAACATCTAGCTCTGTCCTTTAAAGTTTATACCGAGGCAGTTGAGGATGATAATTTTTTCTTTTCAAAGGCTTGAAGCACTTTCTAATCTGATAGGCATATATAATAATTCAAATTAACTTATTTCTTAAGACAAGGTCTCATTAAATAGTATAGACTGACCTTTAACTCATGATCTTAATGCCTCAGTTTCCTGAGTGCTAGGATTACAAGTGTGTGTGTGTGTGTGTGTGTGTGTGTGTGTGTGTATACCTGGCTTTAAGATAAAAGTCCAAGTACCTTCTGAGACTCAAGGTAATCTCTTAACTGTAACCCCCTGTAAAATCAAAATGCAATTATATGCTTCCAGAATACAATGACACAAAATATATATTACCATTTCAAAAAGGAGTATGGGCACAGTGAGGAAATACTGGCCCAAAGCAATGCTGAAATTGGGCAAACCCCCAAATCCTACAGCTTCATAGTTGATGTCAATGGACTTAAATGGCCCTACCCTCCCAGCTTTACTGCCTGCACCACACTTCTCTCTCTTGTGCTGTTTTCTCATCCTGCATGCAGCTCTTTTTGGCAGATAATTCCACCGCTCTGGCATCTCTAACATCCTGGGGTCTCCAGTGCAACCCGGGCTTCACTTTCACAGCTGTATGCAATGCCCCCAGCAGCTCTCTTTAACTCTGGAAGATTTCACAACCTTTTTGACGCTTGTATCCTTCAAAAGCCAGACCACATGGACAACACCGCCAAGTTTGACTGCCTGCTTGGGATGGAGCCTCTTTGAACCACATTCACAGCAACCTTCCTTTGTTGCCTTTTTGGAGCATAAAAAGTTTGTCTTTTCTTTTTACAAGTTGGAAGCTCTGGTGTGTCCAAAATATGTGGTGTTTTAGCAGTGATCTTACCTTCAATTTATGGGCAGCAACCAAGGGCAGTGATTGTCTGGGGAGTCTCTTGGACTCCTGACCAACAATTCAAAAGGAAAGTTCCCATGCCTGACCTGGGGGGGGGGGTTGTTAGATAGTGTATGTCTTTTGGGAGGGCATCGTCACCCCACATGATATAACTTCATTTTATATATACATATATCTATATCCCATCCTTCTCCAGGATCTAGCTGGGTGAGTATAGTTCTCATCCCTCATTAAGGATACTTCTCTTTGCAAGAGATGGAGACCATTATAGAAAACCACAACTGATCAAAATGCAGAGTTATATGTCTACAACACAACTCTTGCACCTAAAGTTCATAGATCATTGTGAAAGAAGGAGTGGAAAGACTGTAAAGGGCCATAGGAACAGAGATTTTTGCTGTGATATTTGTCTCCTAGAAATGTCAGAATCTATATCCATGTAGTCTGTATAGCTGCCTAAACTTGATGACCAATAGACAATATAATGTGAAAGGAAAAAAGCTCACATGCCTCAACCCAAGACAAAGAACTAAAGGCAACAAAGAATGCTAAGTGAGAGAAATAGTCTTTCCCACAATAATTGGTTATCCAATATCAAATGGTTAGCTCTGAAAACATATATACAAGTAAAATATAGACTGAGCAGATTGTTTTTAGGCACACATGTATATGTTTAACAATTAAAGAAAAAGAGGCTATAAATTTGAAAGAGATCAAGGAGGGACATATGGGATGGTTTGGATAAAGGAAATGGAAGAAGAAAATGTAATTATAATCTCAAAATTTTCAAAAATATATGTGTGTATTATATACATATATATTAATGTGTATTTGTGTGTGATTCTAACTAAACATAAAATAATATGATATCCCAAGGGCTTTTCCAAACATCCTTGTTGTTATTCCCAACCTTTTTCCCCTTCCCAGTCTTTCTTTCTCATTTCCCCTGTTTGCACCTGTGTCCACCTATTCCTACTCTATAGCTACCCCCTCCCTCCGCCGGCCCCAATTGTGGTCCCTTTTTTTCTTACTCCTATCTGTGTTTACTCTGGGCTATCTACTCACATATGAGAATTCAGAGCTAGGATCCACAAATAAGAAAAAAAAATTGACTAAGTGTGATGGCACACATCTTTAATCTCAGCTTTCAGGAAGCAGAGGTAGGTGTATCTCTGTGAGCTCAGTAAGGAGTTCCAGGCTAACTATGTAATAGGTAGGACCCAACCAGGGACTGGGAGTTGAGGCAGCTAGGACAGAGGGATGGAGAAAAAGAGAGAGAGAACATATCCAAACAAGTATCTGTGGAATAGAATGTCAAGTCCTTCAGGCATCTGCTGAGGAGTGGTATAGTTATTCATATCGTAGATCTATTTTTAACTTTTCAAGAATCTTCAAAACTTACTTCCAGGGATTCTCCACCAATTTTCAGTTCCACCAACAGTGAATAATTGGTCCTTGCCAGCATTTGTTTCCAGCTGTTGTCTTGATCTTAGCCATTCTGAGTGAGATAAGGTGAAATCTGAAAGTACTTTGAATTTGCATTTCCCTAATTGCTAAGAATGTCCAATACTTTAAAGTTTTCTTTCAAGAACTCTGTCCATGTGAAGAGCCAGTGCTCTTAACCACTGAGCCATTTCTCTAGCTCCTGCATGAATGGTTCTTACAGCAATCTTTTCTTGCAAAGGCTGCACTTTTAAGTTCTGTGTTGCCAGGACGAAGGTTTGGTTCCGGAAGCCACTTTCTCTCTGTGTCCTCCTGGGCCAGGACCTCCAGGTGCGCGGGCTTTAAGTTCACCGTTTGGCCTATTGGTTTCACATTTTTTCTTTAAAGGTTTATTTTATGTGTATGAAAATCTCGCCTGCACAGAGAGGGCACTAGAGAGCTTGGCTCTGCAGGAGTTATAGATGACTGTGAGCCGCTCTTGCAGGGTGGGGGTGGAGCGAGGGTCCTCTGAGAGAGCAGCAAGTGTCCTGAACAGCTGAGTCATCTTCCCAGCTCCTCATTTTTGTTTTTTTATGTCACGGCTTTGAATGGTTCTTATTTTGTCTTCCTCGAGCTGGCGTGCTAGAAAGATCTAGAGCTACCCTTTTACCCTTGGCTCATGCTCTCTGTCACCCGTCCCCGGCCCCACAGAGGTTCTAAGTAGCTCCTTCGGATTCATTTTTTCCATCTTTACAATTGTGTGTACTCTGGAGGTTAAGGGTGTAACATCAATCACTTACAACAGGGGGCAGTACAATGTAGCGGATAAGTGTCTGTGACTGTAACTGGGTTTGAAATTGATTTTAATCTTTGATTCCTATATGATTACAGGCCTTTTTCAGTGAGAATTTTTTGACTGTGCGTCCTTCAATGCTTAAATAATTATTTTTAATTTATACATGATTTCTGTCCTAATATTATGTATGTGTATATTGTAAAATGTAATAAAATGAAATTAAAAAAGAAAAAAAAAAGAACTCTGTCCAGATCCATAACCCACTTTTTAATCTGGTTGCTTCTTTGCTTTTTGGGTTTTGTTTGTTTAGTTGATTGGTTGGTTGGTTTTTCTCAACTATATAGCTCTGGTTGTCAGGAACTCACCTTGTAGACCACATTGGCCTGTCCTGTGTCCACCAGGATAAAGATCTGCCGGATTGTGCTGGGATTAAAGGTGTGTGCCACCATGCCCTGCTTTCTTATTTTCTTGACTCTATTTTGAGTTCTTTGTGTGTTCTGAATATTAATCCTTAATCAGATGCATAGCTGGCAAAAAAAAAATTGTCTCCCACTCTGTGGACTTCCTCCTTACTTGATTGTTTCCTTTGCTCACAGAAGCTGTTTAGTTTTATGAGGTCCTATTTGTCTATTGTAGGGCTTAATTCCTGGGCAAAATGAGTCCTAGTCAGAAAGTATTTATCTACACATCTGTTTTCTCTATGATTTATCATTGGCTGTTTCCTTGCCGGCAGCTTGCTTACTTTTCCAGGTACTTTGAGAGTCAGTTCTCAGCTACTGCTGTCTTCTAGCAGTTTCAGTGTTTGACCTTTCACACTGAGGTCTTTGATCATTTGTAGCTGATTTCTTGCAGGTCAGAGATAGAGGTCTAATTTCACTCCTTTACATGTGGACCTTTAGTTTTCCCATAGGTACTGACATTTCAAACTCAGAAAATTAACAGAAAGAAGGAAACTTGTAAGTTAATTTTCCTTAAGTATATTGTGTTGAGTCCAGATAATTTAGTATTATAATTTAAATGAAAGTGTTTTGTACGCTTTTCTGTTTTTGTTTAAAACTAATTATGCTAACACATAATTTGAACGCTAGGTGGTGAACTCCTGTAATTCCAGCACTGAGGGGAGCTAAAGCAGGAAGATCAGGAGAGTCTTCTTCAAAAACCACCATAATTCAGAACTACATAGATGGCTCATGGTTAAGCACATGTACTGTTTACTTACTACTCTTGCAGAAGATCCACATTTGCTTCCCAGCAACCACATAGCAACTCAGAACCACCTGTAACTCTAGTTCCTGGAGATCCACATAAAGATGTAAAATAAAAGAAATATTTTGAGAAGTCTCTTTGCATACCTCATTTCTGTACTCCTAATTTTTGCTTATTTTCTTCACAACAAAAATCCCCTATGATGCTACAAGGTTTTCCTTTCTTCCATCATTTCACCATCCAAAAAACAAACAAACAAAAAACAATCTGGATAAAGGGAATTGCTAACAACCCAAGAACATAGAACAAAAAAATAAATACTCAAGTCATGAGGCGAGAGCAATTTAAAAAGATGAAAATTAGTCAAGAGATACATGATACATGCATTGTAGATCATAAGACTCTATCATTAACATGTCACTACTGTTCAAATTAGTAGGTATACAAATTTGTATACTTACCATAATACCAGTAAAGTTAAATTGTCAAAATGGTTGTAATCCATCACTGTAAAAACTCTAGAACCATAGTGATTTTTTTCTAAATACAAAATAAAACCTTTTTATTGATTTTTATTGAGCTCTACATTTTTCTCTGCTCCCCTCCCTGCCTCTCCCCTCTTCCCTTCAACCCTCCCCCAAAGTTCCCATGCTCCCAATTTACTCAGGAGATCTTGTCTTTTTCGACTTACTACCCATGTAGATTAGATCTATGTATGTCTCTCTTAGGGTCTTCATTGTTGTTTAGGTTCTCTGGGATTGTGATTTGTGGGCTGGTTTTCTATGTTTCATGTTTAAAAACCACTTATGATTAAGTACATGTGATAATTGTCTATCTGGATCTGGGTTACCTCACTCAAAATGATGTTTTCTAGATGTTGTTATTCTTTTCTGCTGTGTAGTACTTCATTGTGTAAGTGTACCACATTTTCCTTATCCATTCTTCGGTCGAGGGGAATTTAGGTTGTTTTCAGGTTCTGGCTATGACAAACAATGCTACTATGAGCATAGTTGAGCACATGTCGGTGTGGCACTATTGAGCATCCTTTGGATATATACCCAAAAGTGGTATTATTGGGTCTTGAGGAAGGTTGTTTCCTAATTTTCTGAGAAATTGCCACACTGACATCCAAAGGAGCTGTACCAGCTTGGGAAAGAACATCACTAACCCCACATCACACAGAGGTCTGATCTCTAAAATATACAAAGAACTCAAGAAATTGGACACCAAAGATCGCATAATCCAATTTTAAAAAAATGGAATACAAACCTAAACAGTGAATTTTCAACAGATGAATCTCAAATGGCTGAAAGACACTTAAGGAAATGCTCAACATCTTTAGTCATCGGAGAAATGTAAATCAAAACAACTCTGAGATTCCATCTTACACTTGTAAGAATGGCCAAGATCAAAAACACTGATGACAACTTATGCTGGAGAGGTTGCCGGGTAAAGGGAACACTTCTGCATTGCTGGTGGGATACAAGCTGGTAGCATAGTGATTTTTAAAGAAAGAACAACCAATATGGACTAACATTACCAATTGAAAAACTCACCACACAATGATAGTGATCAAGGCTATGTGATATTTAAAGGAGAGAGTCAAGAAATAGAACCCTCTCAACGTTTAAAAACTGAGGGTTTTAAAATAGCATAAAGATTGGTCAGTCTAGAAATGTTTTTTTGATCAAATGTTGATGTGACAACAGACAAAAAGAAATTAACTGAAATTAATTCCATACTTCTCACATTACATAAAACTGCTAAAGAAAAATGGGGAAAATCATTATCTGTTTGTATTAAGTAGAAAGTTCCTGTAACACCAAAAAGAATAATTTACAAAACAGTAACTTGGTATATCGGATTTCATCACTAAATTAATATTCAGTTCTTCAAAGACTAATGTTGAGATAGTGAAAAGCCGAAGAAAACAAAATATTGCAAATTTATATATGAAAGGATTTATGCAAACATTCTCAAGGTCAGTAATGTGCTAGCCTCTGCTCCACATTTGCACTTAACCAAAAAAAGAAGGCAGAAATTGTTTTGGGCAGTTGGGGTGAGCAGAAAGCAGAGTTGTAAGTAATAACTGGAGTTATTGGCATGGAGGTGCTGATTTTTGTTTTTTTTGTTTTTTAAAATGGAAACTGAAGGCGGTCTGTAGCGGAGTGAAGACAAGAAGATGCAAAGGGGAGATTCAGGAAGAGGAGCACAGTCTGAGAAGTTTATATTGTTCTTTGGAAGATAAGGGAAGAATTACTCTGTAAAAAGAGTAGTCAGTTGTATTGGACAAATTATGTGGGTCCTGAGACTTGCTTGTTCATTTAATTTAACATTGTCATTGTGATTACTGACTTTGGTGAGGCATTTGGAGAAAGGATGTGAGTGACTATTTAATAGTGTGGGTTCAAGAAAAATTCTGAGGATAAATAGCTAAAGAATTTGTGAAAGTAAACAGAACTACTAAGCAGTTGTTGGAGGAGAATCTGTCAAGATCAGGTTTTTGTTTTGTTTCATTGGAAACAGGGATCATTAACCAAGCAGGTATTTCATACTGATTAAAATGATTTGGCAATAAAAAAAGTTATTACAAAGGATTGCTTGAATGGTATCTTTAGAGAGAGAGATTAAGATGCAGATTACGCACAGGTAATCTGATTTTTTTATAATCTGTATCCTTTTGAAGTTGTTTTTTTCCAGATAATTTTCTTTTTAAAAAAAAAAAAACATTTATTTATTTATTATGTATACAATATTCTGTCTGTGTGTATGTCTGCAGGCCAGAAGAGGGCACCAAACCTCATTACAGATGGTTGTGAACCACCATGTGGTTGCCGGGAATTGAACTCAGGACCTTTGGAAAAGCAGGCAATGCTCTTAACCACTGAGCCATCTCTCCAGCCCCCAGATAATTTTCTTAATGATCTTAAGTGTATATGGTGGTTTTGCCTACGTGTATGTCTGTGTACCTTGTATGTGCCCAGTGTCCATAGAAGCCAGAAGAGGGCATTAGGTCCCCGGAACGAGAGTTCCCGATGGTTGTAAGCATCCCTATAAATGTTGGGGTCTTCTGGAAGGTGCTCTTACCTAAGGCTTCTCTCTAGCCTCTTATTTCACCTCTTTAACTAGAAGAGTTTAGTAAAATATCAGACTCGCATCCCATTGTAATCACACTGAGTTATATTAATTAATGGATTGCTCACAAATCTGTGTCATATTAGGATAAAAAAAAATCAATGTTGCCATAGTTTCTTGGAAAGGTTTGTAGGTCAGAGATGGGCATGAAAGTGCACACTTGAGCTAAAGGCTAGCCTGAGTTGTATACTGAGAAACTGTCTCAAAAAAACAAGAAAAAAGAAAGTGGAGAGGAGGAGAAAAGAGGGACAATTCTAAGGTGGCCAAACGTCAACACAGATATCAAGACTAAGGTTATTTGTAATTTACTATTAATACAGGAGTTTCTATATAGCCAAGTTTTTCTAAAAGATTGCATGCATGGAAAAAAAGACTTCACTATGCGAGCACTTTACACATCACACACTCATCATTTCTTGCTTTCTAATAATGTTGAGTCATCAGTTTGGAAAAATTTGGCAAACTTTCCTTACAGTAGTTTATTATATCTGATTTTTTTTTTAACTATTCCACTTAACAGTAATTGAAAGTCTGCCCTCTTGTGGAGTTCTTGGATTACAGTTAAAATTTCATATTGTCCAAGCATATTTTGTTCCAAGCCTGAGAGCCAACTCTTAATACATTTAAAACAAAAACTTAATTTAAAAAGAAATAAAAAAGTGGCTTTATTTTACCCTTTTAATACCATCCATCTCTTTTTAGAAACAACTTTTTAATTTTGTGACACAGATCTTAGAGACAGGCTATTTTATTTGCAGCATTAAAAAATATTTTTATGTTGGGGGAGGATAGAATAGCAAACCAAAACACAGTAACACTTTTCTTCTATAAAATCTTTTTAATTTTACTTATTTATTTACTTACTTGAGGCAGGGTCTCTTATAGCCCTGTATAGCAGAGGACTTCCTTATCCTAAGTGCTGGTTTACTAGCATGTATTACTACACCCTGTTTGTGAAGTGATAGGGATGAACGCTGGAATTCCTTCGTGTTTGGCATTCACCCTGGCAACTGAGACACACCCCAGACTCCACTCTATAAATTTAATCTTATCATTCTGGGATTTAGTGCTAATATTTTTCTGATGCAGTTTGTATGTTTATATACTGATATTTTCTTACTTTGTCTAAGTACTCAGTCCTCACTATATACAACTGCCACTAATTAAGTTCATGTAAAATTGGGAAAGAAAACAAATATCAAGGCAGATTCTTACACTTTTGTTTCTCAGCAAGCAGAACTTCATTTTATAAACTGCTTTTGAAGAATGCAAATCCCAAACTGACTTTCTTAGTGGTTAATTTTTCCTTATATAATAAACTCGGTGATATAAGTATACCCTTCTATGTTATGTTTGTACACTTCACTGTACATATTATGATAGAGCTACATGATTTAGGCATGTATACACAAACATTCTTAGTATTCCCGGAATGATTCAAGGGAACTTCTAAAATTGAAGCCAATACCCCATAGTAGTTTTGTTCTATTTTATATTTTTCTTACTTAATGGTGGTAATTTGGAATCTTATAGAGGCAGAAATGTTTTAAAGGAAGTAAATTTTTACAGTAGACGGGGTTGCCGATTGATAACTTTGTTTTTGAGCTAGGATTTGAGGAAAATCCATTCACCCATGTATGAATATAATGTGGAAAAAAATATTCCTAAATAGCAGATGGGGAAACAGATTCTGAAGGTAGTTTAACTAAAGTGAAATGATTAAGTAGTGCAATGTAAGATTTATTTACTTAACTCTGTAGCTTTTGAAGATTTATATTCCACTCATTTCCCAAATGGATTTGAAGCCATTATATAATTCCATATAATATTAACTAAAATAATAAAATATAGGTGTGTGTGCATGCGTGCCCATGTAGGATGTTAATATAATATTAACTAAAATAATAAAATATACATGTGTGTGTGCATGCGCGCCCATGTAGGATGTTAATATAATATTAACTAAAATAATAAAATATAGGTGTGTGTGCATGCGCGCCCATGTAGGATGTGTGTGAAGCCCAGAGGTTGATATGGAGATGTATCACTCACTTCTCCTTCTTTTTCAAACAGGGTCTTTCAACCTTTGAGCTTGCCGTTTCGATTCTGCTTGGCTCACCAGCTGGCTTTTCCTTAGCATCTACGCATCTATACCTAAGCCAGTGCTAGGTTCACAGGCAGGCAAGCACCATACTCACTGAGCCATCTCCCTAGCTCTGAGATATGCTAGTTTTGAACCTTGTCTATCCCTAACAAAAAAAAATTTACATTAACAAAGAAGAAAAAGCATCAGTTAAAATAGTCCATATTTATGAAATTTGAGTCAAAGATGAAAATAATGTTACAATCACCTGGTATAAAGATTTTTAATTACAGCATATCAGACATTTGTATTCTATTTTTGGGCTAGGATCTAATTGCTTTTCTCTGAGAACTTAGACAAATGCTTAGCTTTTTTTTTTTTTTCACATTGCCGCCTTTAGCTTTTAAAAGAACTTTTATTCTTTGTACCTTTATTGGCTTTTTTATTTTTATTTTTGGACATAACAATGTAGATGTATCCTTGTATCTGTAAACAGAGATTGTGCTTTTGTTTCCCAGCTGCCCAGACCTGAATAATCACATAGAAACTTTATTAATTACAACACTGCTTGACTGATGGCTCAGGTATATTTCTTGCTAGCTCTTATGTCTTAAATTAACCCATTTCTATTATTCCATGCGTTACCTCGTTTTCTACATGTCTTGTTTCCTTGGCAGCTGGCTGGCATCAGCTTGACTCTGCCTACTTTTTCTCTCTATCTCTGTTTAGATTTTCCACCTGACTTTATTCTGTTAAGCCATTGGCCGAAAAGTTTTATTCATCAATCCATAAAAAGCAACACATATAAAGAAGGACATCCCACATCATGTATCCCTGGCTTATAATCTTTTTTTATATGCCAGGAATATGAACCTGGTTTAGAAACACTTGAATTCAGACTCCTTGTGGTACTCATAGGTGTGTGACCCTAGCACTCAGTAGGCTGAAGTAGAAAGATCTTGAATTCAAGGCCTGGTCTATATAAGGAGATCCTAGCTTCAAAATAAACAAGTAAACATAAAAGAAATGGAAAACACCCAAGTTCAAATCTTACCTCTGCTTTCTACCCATGTAGCTACAAACTGCTCAGGTCCTAAGACTTAAAATTTTAATCAGGGAAGTAATAACAATCATTATAATCACTTTCTTATTACATAGTTAGTAAAGATTGTATGTGTGTGTGTGCACATGTGCCTGACAGGAAAAAGTGCTATAAAACAAATGTCCTACTACAAAGTTACCTTCCTCTTGCCCCTGTTTGTATCCAAAATGTATCAGAACTATTGCAGATTTTTATACTTGGGTATGGTGTTTGTTTTGTTTTGTTGTTGTTTTTGTTTTGTTTTAATTTGGGAATATTTGTATACACATAGGTATCTTGAGAATGAGACCAAATCTAATGATAAAACTCATTTGTTTCAGCCAAGCAGTGGTGGCACACGCCTTTAATCCCAGCACTCAGTAGGCAAAAGCAGAGAGATCTCTATGGGTTCGAGGCCAGCCTGGTCTATAAGAGTTAGTTTCAGGACTGGCTCCAAAGCTACAGAGAAACCCTGCCTTGAACTGCTTCCCCCCCAAAAAAAACTTGTTTGTTTAATAAATGAAGCCTGAAGGTAATTTTTTAAAACAGTCTGTGCTTACTGAAAAAGGTAATTTTTAAGTAGCGTTTCTTATATAATTGTACTTTACCTATTTACTCTGTGTGCCAAATATGTGTACCATGGCGCATGTGAGGAGGTAAGAAAGTTATGTGGAGTTAGTTCTGGGCTGCCTTTATGTAGGATCAATCTCAGGTTGCCACAGGCTCGGCAAGCTATGTTCCTAGCCCAGATATACCCATGTTACACCTCACTGTCACATGATGCCTGTCAGTTATGGAATTTTCCCCTTGTGGCATCTTGTCAGTGCTGAAAGCTCCAGTTGTTGCAACATTCTATATTTTTATCCTGTGTCATTTTAACAGTTATTCTATGTAATATATGGATTCTTCCTGAACTATTTCTGGGTTTGGGAGGTAAGGGGTAGTAATTTTTGTGCGGCTGGCATTGATTGTACCAGGGCTTTGGGCAGATGAGTCAATGACTCCCATTGAGCTACATTCTATAGCATAGCTGTAATTCTCACTATTTTTTATCCTTATCAGCTTCCTACCTTTGAAAATTCCAGTTAAATATTACACAGACATTTATTCTAGATTATTTAAATCCAGACTTGGACCATTGTTGCTTGCTAATACTGTTGTATTCTCACAGAACCTTTTGCTTTCTCTCTCTCACACTACTACCCCATCTTTCTTTCAATTATTTTATTACTCCTAAGTGAAATCTTGAGTTTGTTTATAGCAAGGATATGGGAACTCCTTCAACATTATATGATAAACTCTTGCAGGCATTTCTTCTCTGTCCATATGCACTGGTCAACCTGTTTATAAATACATCTTGTATATCTAGTATTCTTTAACATGTGCTACAATCCCTTTTGTTTGCCTAGCATATAGTATCTGTGACACAAAACTGACATTGGGTACATCATCATGAAGAACCAAATAGTGTAGAAATGTTTGTTATATTGGATGCCATGCATGGGTTTTTGTGAACTACTGACCAAATCTAACTTTTAACTGCCCATTTAACAATATTAGAAAAAGAACGCACCATATTTGTGTCTCTCTCTCTCTCTCTCTCTCTCTATATATATATATAT